>NW_027315723.1:53643242-53710742 GCF_026437365.1 Eucyclogobius newberryi
AAGTGTGTGTGTGTGTGTGTCTATGTGTAAGTGTGTGTATGTGTGTGTGTGTGTGTGTAAGTGTGTGTGTGTAAGTGTGTGTGTGTGTAAGTGTGTGTGTGTGTCTGTGTCTGTGTGTGTATGTGTGTGTGTGTGTGTGTGTGTAAGTGTGTGTGTGTAAGTGTGTGTGTGTGTAAGTGTGTGTGTGTGTGTGTGTGTGTGCGTGTGTGTGCGTGTGTGTGTGTGTGTGTCTGTGTCTGTGTGTGTGTTTGTGTGTGTAAGTGTGCGTGTGTGTAAGTGTGCGTGTGTGTAAGTGTGTGTGTGTATGTGTGTAAGTGTGCGTGTGTGTAAGTGTGTGTGTGTGTGTGTAAGTGTGTGTGTGTGTGTGTGTGTGTTTGTCCTAACGTAATATACTGAACTTAACCTCTAATATTCACATTTATTACTGGATTTCTTTGCACAAATAGTACTTTTTTCGTTTCAGACCGATCTCTGGAGACAGGAACCAGAACTCACACGCCTCAATTCATCTGAACTAATAACTTCATTATTTGTGAGGTTAAGCTTCGTGCAGTTATTTCAGCCACACGACAAGCGCAACAGAAAGTGTTTCTATGATAAAGTAACTGACACAAATGTATCTTGTTTATTAATTTACAGTGTTTGATTTGGTCTTAATAAAATATAGTTCTTTTATCATGTTGTTCTGGGTTTGTCCCACTTCAGGCTCAGAGTGGAACCTCCGCCTCGTGGCCACCAGGGGGCAGCACTTTAGAATGTCTATAAACCCTAACCCTGTCTTCAAGTATTTCAATCTAAGTATTTTCTCAGTTTCTCCATTTTATTTGACGTACTTCAGTTGTGATACTTTTGATGCCTGAAAACAAGAGGCAGGTGCAGACGTGGGTGCACCTGCCACATGCGCAGACAGGTGCATACAGGTGCAGACGTGGGTGCACCTGCCACATGCGCAGACAGGTGCAGACGTGCGTGCACCTGCCACATGCGCAGACAGGTGCAGACAGGTGCAGACAGACCATGAATATATTTTTCAGAAATTTCCCCATTTTGAGACAAATGTTTTCTGATCTTATAATGACTAATATTTTCCACTGGATCAGAAGTGAAAAGTTACGTGGTCATGTGGACGTTCTATGCTTTGTTTTAACCATGTTGTAAAGGTCAAAGGTTATTTGTATTATTTCTAATATGATTAAAATGTATAAAATGTACAAATACACCTGTAAAAGATGAGAATAAATACAAGAGTCTGTGAGGCTCATGTTCTCTGACAACTGTCTAAAGGAGACGGCGATCAACACCAACCTGCACAAGACACAAGAACTGCAATACATACAGTACTTCAGAGTGTGTGCAATACATACAGTACTTTAGAGTGTGTGCAATACATACAGTACTTCAGAGTGTGTGCAATACATACAGTGCTTCAGAGTGTGTGCAATACATACAGTGCTTCAGAGTGTGTGCAATACATACAGTGCTTCAGAGTGTGTGTAATGCACATAGTACTTTAGAGAATATGCAATACATACAGTACTTTAGAGTTAGCCGCTTCTCCTCCGCTGCACCGGCGTTTCCACGCCCGAACACCGGCTCCGCGCTCCCGCACTCGCCGCCCCGGAGGTCTGTACCTGGGCGAAGGTGTGGCCCCAGCCCGCCACAGGAGCAGACACGGAGAGCGGGGCACCGGCTCCACCCGGAGAAAAGCAGCCCCATACAACCAAGGTACAGCCCCGTTTCTCTGCTTTCCCCGCTCCACAGACGGGGGCGATCTGGTCACAAAACTGGACTCAAATGCGTCTTGATTGGGCTAGAGCAACGCCGGCGTCTGGTATGTGGACTGCCGCTTCTGTCCCAACGTCTTTGTTTTGTTAGTCGTTTCCATTGTTTTGTTTTGTTCCCGCGTCTCTGTGTTGTCTTCTGTCTACATCCCTGTTCCTTAACTTCATCGGACAGTACTGCACCGTCCATCGCTCATCTCCTCCCTCACTCCTGGACTATCTACTGCCCTAGCCGCCAGCTAACAGCTGGCTTAACACCTGCTGAGGTCCGTCATGGTATCGCGGGGCCTCCCTGCCGTGCAGACAAGGTCTGGGGCAACCAACGCCACTCACTCCACCAGCTTCAACACCCGGTCCACTGCCGCTTTTTCACAACTCTCTGCCCACCAGCTTGTAGTTAACCAGCCTCTAGCCACCGCCAACATTCTAACTGGATTACTCTCATCTGCTGCTACGTTCCATCTCCTCCTCGGACTATCCCTCCCGCGCCTCCAGGCCACCGCTCCACCAACTTCTCGCCTACTCACCTACACCGCTGCTGACCTTCACCTCCTCAACCATAACCACCGTCTCGTAGCTGCTGCTGCCTCTGCAGCTAGCTCAGCTGGGATCCTTCGCCGGCCCCGCTACATCCACAGGGGCTCTGGTCTCTCCCATAACCAACACTCCAACGACGGCTCACCTATCCCCTCACTCTGGACTAGTTTTCGCCCCCCCGTCACCCCCACCTGCCGCACTGCCAACCTCAGCAACCTCCGCCCCCCCACCCCTGCGCCCCCATCCATCTCCGCGCCCCCATCCATCTCCCTTGCACTGCTGAACTGCCGCTCCCTCGCCAACAAATCACCTGTTATATCTGAACTGTTACTGGACAATAACATTGATCTGCTTCTCCTCTGTGAAACATGGCAACAGCCCCTGGACTTCTATGCTCTCAACCAAGCCACTCCCTCCAACTACACTTACACTGCCAAACCCCGCCTCTCCGGGCGTGGGGGAGGTCTTGCTGTTATTCATAAAAAATCTACATCCATCACTGAACTGAACCTCAACCTTCCATCCATCTCATCATTTGAATACCTCGCCTTCTCCCTCCCCAACTCTATCACCGCTATCCTGATCTATCGTCCCCCAAAGCCCCACCCCTCTTTCCTCACTGAATTGTCTGAACTCCTCACCATCGCATCCTCTCTCTCTGCCCGCCTCCTACTCACTGGTGACTTCAACATCCACATTGACTGCCCCAACGCCCCACTGACATCCGACTTCCTCTCTCTCCTGGACTGCTTCCATCTCACCCAACATATTGACTTCCCCACCCATACCAAAGGCCACACTCTGGACTTAGTCTGTTCCTCTCTCCTACCCATATCTAAGCCCCACCCCCTCCCCTTCCCTCTCTCTGATCATCTCTGCATCCTTTTCTCCGCCCCCCTACCCTCGCCCCACAACCCCAAAAAACGCACCATCACCTACCGCAATATCAAGTCAGTCAACCCCCTCACGCTCTCCCAGCTCATATCCTCTGCTTTCCCCCCTGACTCCCCCCCCTCTTCCCCCGACGACTATGCTGTCATGCTCAACACTACCCTCTCCGACTCCCTTGACTCCCTAGCCCCCTGGAAAACCTCCTCCGTCTCATACATCAACCCCGCCCCCAGGTACACCCCTGAACTCCGCACCATGAAGCAGACTGGCCGCCAACTCGAACGACTCCTCAAAAGAACCCGCCTCACCGTCCACGTCGAAGCTTTCAAATTACACATCTCCTCCTACCGTGACGCTCTCCAAGCTGCCAAATCTGCCCACCTCTCCACCCTCATCAACAGCTCCCACCGGAGCCCTCGCACCCTGTTCTCCACCGTCAACAAGCTGCTCCAGCCACCGGACATCACTCCACCCTCCTCCCCTGACCTCTGCAACTCTTTCCTCCTTGCCTTCAATGACAAAATTTCCAAAATCAACAGCTCCATGACTGCCGTCTCCATTAACTCCATCACCACCCCCACCCCTGCCCCCCCCCTCTCCCTGACCACCCACCCTTCCCTGCCCTCACCACCTTCTCCTCTGTTAACTCCTCTCACATCATAGACCTCATCACCGCTTCCAAAACCACCACCTGCTCTCTCGACCCCCTCCCAACGACTCTAACCAAGGCCTGCCTCCCTGCTCTCATCCCCCATCTCACCGTCCTCTTCAACCAGTCTTTATCCCTCGGCCATGTTCCTTCCATCTACAAACTGGCCTCCATCACCCCCATCCTCAAAAAACCCACCCTAGACTCCGCCAACCTCTCCAACTACCGCCCCATCTCCAACCTGCCGTTCCTCTCAAAAACGCTGGAACGCATCGTCGCCGCCCAACTTCACACCCACCTCCAGTCAAACAACCTCTATGAACCCCTCCAATCTGGCTTCCGCCCACTTCACAGCACTGAAACAGCCCTGGTCAAAGTACTCAACGATCTCCTCACCTCTGCAGACTCCGGGGCCCTCAACATCCTGTTACTACTAGACCTCAGCGCAGCCTTTGACACTATAAACCATTCCATCCTCCTACAAAGGCTGCGCCAACTGGGTGTTGAGGGCTCTGCACTCGACTGGCTCACATCCTACCTCACCAACAGGCAAGAGTTCATTTCCCTCTCCGGTCACTCATCCACCCTCTCCCCAGTAACGCAGGGGTCCCCCAGGGCTCAGTCCTCGGCCCCCTCCTCTTCATCTGCTACATCTTCCCCCTTGGTCACATCCTCCGCCAACTCAACCTGGACTTTCACTGCTACGCTGACGACACCCAGATATACCTCACCACCAAATCCACCCAAAACCCTCCCCTCAGCCACATCCAAACCTGCATCTCTACAATAAAATCATGGCTCACTCTCAACTTCCTCAAACTGAACAGTGACAAAACAGAGCTCCTCCTCATTGGCACCAAATCCACTCTCAATAAAACTGGTCCCTTTTCACTCAGCATCGACACCTCGACCATCACCCCCTCTACCCTGGTACGCAATCTCGGTGTCATCATGGACCCCACCCTCTCCTTCACTCCCCATGTCAGCCACATCGTCAAGACCTCATACTTCCACCTCCGCCGCATCGCCAAAATCCGACACTGCCTCACCCTCCCCGCTGCTGAATCCCTCATCCACGCCTTCATCTCCTCCCGCCTCCACTACTGCACCTCCCTCCTCACTGGCATCTCCTCCCATTCCCTCCACAGACTCCAAATGGTCCAAAACTCCGCTGCCCGCCTCCTCACCCACACCCGCCTCCTCACCCACACCCTCCTCACCCACACCCGCCTCCTCACCCACACCCGCCTCCTCACCCACACCCGCCTCCTCACCCACACCCGCCTCCTCACCCACACCCTCCTCCTCACCCACACCCGGTCCCGTGATCACATCACTCCCGTTCTCCGCTCTCTCCACTGGCTCCCCATCAAGCAGCGCATAAACTTTAAAATACTCCTCCTCACCTTCAAAGCTCTTCACCACCTTGCCCCCCCCTACCTGTCTGACCTCCTCATCCCCCACCGCCCCACCCGAGCTCTCCGATCCTCCTCCTCTCTCACCCTGACTGCACCAACATCCCGACTCAAAACTTTTGGCGACAGAGCATTCTCCCGAACAGCACCCCGACTCTGGAACTCCCTCCCCCAACCTGTCCGCCACTCTCCCTCACTCACAACATTCAAATCCCGCCTAAAAACATACCTCTTCACCCAAGCCTATGACCTCCCCTACCCCTAGCCTCCTCTACCCCATTGCCTACTCTTCTACCCCCTGTTACATCCCCATCTTTTTCTCTCTACTTCTTCTGTCTTGTTCATTTTATCTGTATATTAATGTGTTCTGTACGTGTTGTCCCCCCTGTCTGTAAATACACCCCTTTTTTATTATGTTCAGCGTCTTTGGGTCACTGAAAAGCGCTATATAAATAAAAGTTATTATTATTATTATTATTATATAAACCCCTGCTCCTGAGGAGAGGCCCCAGCAGCACTGAAGGGGAACGACACATTAACCTAATCTAATCTAACAACAGACACAATCCAGTCTGTTACCAAAATCTGGCATATTTACATATCAATTATTTGACGATTAATATATAATTTCCTTATTCTAAATATATACAAAGAATAATCCTGCACATAATAAATATGAGAAGGCAAAAATATTGCTCAGTTTAGCAGATATGCTAAAGATTATAAATAAAACCATAAACCACAAATAATACAAATGTAATTCAATTAAAAGTAAAAGATTATTAATTCAATAAAATACACAGAGAAATAAGAATTGCCCAAAAACAACATCAAAAACAACCATATCCTCCATTTGCACAGTTTTATTTGATCCAAGGGGACTTTTCTCGTTGTTGCGTGTTCGACATTTGAGCGTTCGACACAAAGTCAATCGATACAAAGTCAATCAGAAAAAGTCACAGTTTGAGGTGTGAATGTTCGTGAACTTCGGTGACACATCCTTAAAGCGAAGGTGAGGTTGTGGTTAAGTTCAGCTTCCTCTTCACTTCTGCACTTTGAACACTCAACACACTTTTCAACAGAGACATGTATTTGAAGAAAGATAGTGACATATATATATATAATATATTATTATATTGTGAATAGACTTTGTGTGGTTAATGTGACGTTTAGACACATCAGAGAACATTTTCATAAATTGGATTTTGCTCATTGAGGCTGTGGTGAGCAGGTTCTCCTGAGATTGTCACATTTGAATCCTTCACAGAACTGGACACGGCAACGTATGCAACACAAAATGCATTTATGAACATCATTATAATATGATTAGAATGATTAATGTTGTAATGATGTAGAAGTGTTACTCTTGTGTTTGTTTAGTACGACATAAACGCAGGTGATGATGACGAAGAACACGATCAATCCAGCTGAGCGATACAATAAAGACCAGCCAAAGTAATGAGCTGGAGGATCTGAAATGACACAGGAAATCCCTTAAGTCACACAGGAAATCCCTTAAGTCACACAGGAAATCCCACAGGACATTTTACACAATGTCCTGAGTTCAGCAACTGAAATAACTAACTATGGCATTATTGCACTATATTAACTATACTAATGTTTATAGGAGACTCATCAAGTTCAAAGGTAAAGAGAATAATGGAGGTTTTTTGTAGTTTTTCCTGGCCGAGAAGGAGGGTCTAAGGACAGAAGGAGGGTCTAAGGACAGAGGGAGGGTCTAAGGACAGAGGGAGGGTCTAAGGACAGAAGGAGGAGCTAAGGACAGAAGGAGGAGCTAAGGACAGAAGGAGGGTCTAGGGACAGAAGGAGGGTCTAAGGACAGAAGGAGGGTCTAAGGACAGAAGGAGGGTCTAAGGACAGAAGGAGGAGCTAAGGAGAGAAGGAGGAGCTAAGGACAGAAGGAGGAGCTAAGGACAGAAGGAGGAGCTAAGGACAGAAGGAGGGTCTAGGGACAGAAGGAGGGTCTAAGGACAGAAGGAGGGTCTAAGGACAGAGGGAGGGTCTAAGGACAGAGGGAGGGTCTAAGGACAGAAGGAGGAGCTAAGGACAGAAGGAGGAGCTAAGGACAGAAGGAGGGTCTAGGGACAGAAGGAGGGTCTAAGGACAGAAGGAGGGTCTAAGGACAGAAGGAGGGTCTAAGGACAGAAGGAGGAGCTAAGGAGAGAAGGAGGAGCTAAGGACAGAGGACTCTGGGACATCGTCCCTCGTCCCCACAGACATTGTTGATTCATTTTTCACTGTCGCCCTCAGAGGAAACTGTTGTTGTGGTTTTGGGTCTTACAAAAATAAATTGATTTGATTTGAATAAGGGGTGGAGTCTGTGTGGAAAGCCCCTTGTGATGTTTCACTAGGGGCTGAAAAACACCCTCGCAACACCCCTAGGTCCGGCCCTGGGTCCGGCCCTGGGTCCTGGGTCCAGCCCTGGGTCCTGGGTCCGGCCCTGGGTCCTGGGCCCTGGGTCCGACCCTGGGCCCTGGGGCCCTGGGTCCGGCCCTGGTCAGAGTGCCCTGCATTGAGTGATATAACTAAGTCCTTCAGATGGAAATGTCCGTCTGTTGCAGGCAGTGAAGTACTGTGAATGAGGTACTGTGAGTGAAGTACTGTGAATGAGGTACTGTGAGTGAAGTACTGTGAATGAAGTACTGTGAGTGAAGTACTGTGAGTGAAGTACTGTGAGTGAAGTACTGTGAGTGAAGTACTGTGAATGAGGTACTGTGAGTGAAGTACTGTGAGTGAAGTACTGTGAGTGAAGTACTGTGAGTGAAGTACTGTGAGTGAAGTACTGTGAGTGAAGTACTGTGAATGAAGTACTGTGAGTGAAGTACTGTGAGTGAAGTACTGTGAGTGAAGTACTGTGAGTGAAGTACTGTGAGTGAAGTACTCTGAAGTACTGTGAATGAAGTACTGTGAGTGAAGTACTGTGAGTGAAGTACTGTGAGTGAAGTACTGTGAATGAAGTACTGTGAGTGAAGTACTGTGAGTGAAGTACTGTGAGTGAAGTACTGTGAGTGAAGTACTCTGAAGTACTGTGAATGAAGTACTGTGAGTGAAGTACTGTGAATAAAGTATTGTGAGTGAAGTACTGTGAGTGAAGTACTGTGAGTGAAGTACTGTGAATGAAGTACTGTGAGTGAAGTACTGTGAAGTACTGTGAATGAAGTACTGTGAGTGAAGTACTGTGAGTGAAGTACTGTGAGTGAAGTACTGTGAGTGAAGTACTGTGAGTGAAGTACTCTGAAGTACTGTGAATGAAGTACTGTGAGTGAAGTACTGTGAGTGAAGTACTGTGAGTGAAGTACTGTGAAGTACTGTGAATGAAGTACTGTGAGTGAAGTACTGTGAGTGAAGTACTGTGAGTGAAGTACTGTGAATAAAGTACTGTGAGTGAAGTACTGTGAGTGAAGTACTGTGAGTGAAGTACTGTGAATGAAGTACTGTGAGTGAAGTACTGTGAGTGAAGTACTGTGAGTGAAGTACTCTGAAGTACTGTGAATGAAGTACTGTGAGTGAAGTACTGTGAATGAGGTACTGTGAATTAAGTACTGTGAGTGAAGTACTGTGAGTGAAGTACTCTGAAGTACTGTGAATGAAGTACTGTGAGTGAAGTACTGTGAGTGAAGTACTGTGAGTGAAGTACTCTGAAGTACTGTGAATGAAGTACTGTGAGTGAAGTACTGTGAGTGAAGTACTGTGAGTGAAGTACTGTGAATAAAGTACTGTGAGTGAAGTACTGTGAGTGAAGTACTGTGAGTGAAGTACTGTGAATGAAGTACTGTGAGTGAAGTACTGTGAGTGAAGTACTGTGAGTGAAGTACTCTGAAGTACTGTGAATGAAGTACTGTGAGTGAAGTACTGTGAATGAGGTACTGTGAATTAAGTACTGTGAGTGAAGTACTGTGAGTGAAGTACTCTGAAGTACTGTGAATGAAGTACTGTGAGTGAAGTACTGTGAGTGAAGTACTGTGAGTGAAGTACTCTGAAGTACTGTGAATGAAGTACTGTGAGTGAAGTACTGTGAGTGAAGTACTGTGAGTGAAGTACCAGTCGTTAACCCCTCATTCGTCCAGGAGTGGGTGAGGGTCCGGATGATACAACGTTAAGAGCAATACATTTATTAGTTATTCTTCTTTTTAATGAGACAAGTGTCCAAAGCAAATGTGTTCTCACCATGTGTTTGAGTCACATGACTTCTCTGAGGTCACATGGCTTCTCTGTGGTCACATGACTTCTCTGTGGTCACATGACTTCTCTGTGGTCACATGACTTCTCTGTGGTCACATGACCTCTCTGTGGTCACATGACTTCTCTGTGGTCACATGACCTCTCTGTGGTCACATGACTTCTCTGTGGTCACGTGACTTCTCTGGGGTCACGTGACTTCTCATGACTTCTCTGTGGTCACATGACTTCTCTGTGGTCACATGACTTCTCTGTGGTCACGTGACTTCTCTGGGGTCACATGGCTTCTCTGTGGTCACATGACTTCTCTGTGGTCACATGACTTCTCTGTGTACACATGACTTCTCTGTGGTCACGTGACTTCTCTGTGGTCACGTGACTTCTCTGTGGTCAGGTGGCTTCTCTGTGGTCACATGACTTCTCTGTGGTCACATGGCTTCTCTGTGGTCACATGACTTCTCTGTGGTCAGGTGGCTTCTCTGTGGTCACATGACTTCTCTGTAGTCACATGACTTCTCTGTGGTCACATGACTTCTCTGTGGTCAGGTGGCTTCTCTGTGGTCAGGTGGCTTCTCTGTGGTCAGGTGGCTTCTCTGTGGTCACATGACTTCTCTGTAGTCACATGACTTATCTGTGGTCACATGACTTCTCTGTGGTCAGGTGGATTCTCTGTGGTCAGATGACTTCTCTGTGGTCACATGACCTCTCTGTGGTCACATGACTTCTCTGTGGTCACATGACTTCTTTGTGGTCACATGACTTCTCTGTGGTCACATGACTTCTCTGTGGTCACATGGCTTCTCTGTGGTCAGGTGGCTTCTCTGTGGTCACATTACTTCTCTAGTCACATGACTTCTCTGTGGTCACATGACTTCTCTGTGGTCAGGTGGCTTCTCTGTGGTCACATGACCTCTCTGTGGTCACATGACTTCTCTGTGGTCAGGTGGCTTCTCTGTGGTCACATGACTTCTCTGTGGTCACATGACTTCTCTGTGGTCACGTGACTTCTCTGTGGTCACATGGCTTCTCTGTGGTCACATGACTTCTCTGTGGTCACATGACTTCTCTGTGGTCACATGGCTTCTCTGTGGTCACATGACTTCTCTGTGGTCACATGACCTCTCTGTGGTCACATGACCTCTCTGTGGTCACATGACTTCTCTGTGGTCACGTGACTTCTCTGGGGTCACGTGACTTCTCATGACTTCTCTGTGGTCACATGACTTCTCTGTGGTCACATGACTTCTCTGTGGTCACATGACTTCTCTGTGGTCACGTGACTTATCTGGGGTCACATGGCTTCTCTGTGGTCACATGACTTCTCTGTGGTCACATGACTTCTCTGTGGTCACATGACTTCTCTGTGTACACATGACTTCTCTGTGGTCACGTGACTTCTCTGTGGTCAGGTGGCTTCTCTGTGGTCACATGACTTCTCTGTGGTCACATGACTTCTCTGTGGTCAGGTGGCTTCTCTGTGGTCAGGTGGCTTCTCTGTGGTCAGGTGGCTTCTCTGTGGTCACATGACTTCTCTGTAGTCACATGACTTCTCTGTGGTCACATGACTTCTCTGTGGTCAGGTGGCTTCTCTGTGGTCACATGACTTCTCTGTGGTCAGGTGACTTCTCTGTGGTCACATGACTTCTCTGTGGTCACATGAATTCTCTGTGGTCACATGACTTCTCTGTGGTCACATGACTTCTTTGTGGTCACATGACTTCTCTGTGGTCACATGACTTCTCTGTGGTCACATGGCTTCTCCTTGGTCAGGTGGCTTCTCTGTGGTCACATTACTTCTCTAGTCACATGACTTCTCTGTGGTCACATGACTTCTCTGTGGTCAGGTGGCTTCTCTGTGGTCACATGACCTCTCTGTGGTCACATGACTTCTCTGTGGTCAGGTGGCTTCTCTGTGGTCACATGACTTCTCTGTGGTCACATGACTTCTCTGTGGTCACGTGACTTCTCTGTGGTCACATGGCTTCTCTGTGGTCACATGACTTCTCTGTGGTCACATGACTTCTCTGTGGTCAGGTGGCTTCTCTGTGGTCACATGAATTCTCTGTGGTCACATGACTTCTCTGTGGTCAGGTGACTTCTCTGTGGTCACATGACTTCTCTGTGGTCACATGACTTCTCTGTGGTCACATGACTTCTCTGTGGTCAGGTGACTTCTCTGTGGTCAGGTGACTTCTCTGTGGTCACATGACTTCTCTGTGGTCAGGTGACTTCTCTGTGGTCACATGACTTCTCTGTGGTCACATGACTTCTCTGTGGTCAGGTGACTTCTCTGTGGTCACATGACCTCTCTGTGGTCACATGACTTCTCTGTGGTCACATGACTTCTCTGTGGTCACATGACTTCTCTGTGGTCACATGACTTCTCTGTGGTCACATGACCTCTCTGTGGTCACATGACTTCTCTGTGGTCACGTGACTTCTCTGGGGTCACGTGACTTCTCATGACTTCTCTGTGGTCACATGACTTCTCTGTGGTCACATGGCTTCTCTGTGGTCACGTGACTTCTCTAGGGTCACATGGCTTCTCTGTGGTCACATGACTTCTCTGTGGTCACATGACTTCTCTGTGGTCACATGACTTCTCTGTGTACACATGACTTCTCTGTGGTCACGTGACTTCTCTGTGGTCAGGTGGCTTCTCTGTGGTCACATGACTTCTCTGTGGTCACATGGCTTCTCTGTGGTCACATGACTTCTCTGTGGTCAGGTGGCTTCTCTGTGGTCAGGTGGCTTCTCTGTAGTCAGGTGGCTTCTCTGTGGTCACATGACTTCTCTGTAGTCACATGACTTCTCTGTGGTCACATGACTTCTCTGTGGTCAGGTGGCTTCTCTGTGGTCACATGACTTCTCTGTGGTCACATGACCTCTCTGTGGTCACATGACTTCTCTGTGGTCACATGACTTCTTTGTGGTCACATGACTTCTCTGTGGTCACATGACTTCTCTGTGGTCACATGGCTTCTCTGTGGTCAGGTGGCTTCTCTGTGGTCACATTACTTCTCTAGTCACATGACTTCTCTGTGGTCACATGACTTCTCTGTGGTCAGGTGGCTTCTCTGTGGTCACATGACCTCTCTGTGGTCACATGACTTCTCTGTGGTCACATGACTTCTCTGTGGTCACATGACTTCTCTGTGGTCACATGACTTCTCTGTGGTCACATGACCTCTCTGTGGTCACATGACTTCTCTGTGGTCACATGACCTCTCTGTGGTCACATGACTTCTCTGTGGTCACGTGACTTCTCTGGGGTCACGTGACTTCTCATGACTTCTCTGTGGTCACATGACTTCTCTGTGGTCACATGACTTCTCTGTGGTCACGTGACTTCTCTGGGGTCACATGGCTTCTCTGTGGTCACATGACTTCTCTGTGGTCACATGACTTCTCTGTGGTCACATGACTTCTCTGTGTACACATGACTTCTCTGTGGTCACGTGACTTCTCTGTGGTCACGTGACTTCTCTGTGGTCAGGTGGCTTCTCTGTGGTCACATGACTTCTCTGTGGTCACATGGCTTCTCTGTGGTCACATGACTTCTCTGTGGTCAGGTGGCTTCTCTGTGGTCACATGACTTCTCTGTAGTCACATGACTTCTCTGTGGTCACATGACTTCTCTGTGGTCAGGTGGCTTCTCTGTGGTCAGGTGGCTTCTCTGTGGTCACATGACTTCTCTGTGGTCACATGACTTCTCTGTGGTCACATGACCTCTCTGTGGTCACATGACTTCTCTGTGGTCACGTGACTTCTCTGTGGTCACATGACCTCTCTGTGGTCACATGACTTCTCTGTGGTCACATGACTTCTTTGTGGTCACATGACTTCTCTGTGGTCACATGACTTCTCTGTGGTCACATGGCTTCTCTGTGGTCAGGTGGCTTCTCTGTGGTCACATTACTTCTCTAGTCACATGACTTCTCTGTGGTCACATGACTTCTCTGTGGTCAGGTGGCTTCTCTGTGGTCACATGACCTCTCTGTGGTCACATGACTTCTCTGTGGTCAGGTGGCTTCTCTGTGGTCACATGACTTCTCTGTGGTCACATGACTTCTCTGTGGTCACGTGACTTCTCTGTGGTCACATGGCTTCTCTGTGGTCACATGACTTCTCTGTGGTCACATGACTTCTCTGTGGTCACATGACTTCTCTGTGGTCACATGACCTCTCTGTGGTCACATGACTTCTCTGTGGTCACGTGACTTCTCTGGGGTCACGTGACTTCTCATGACTTCTCTGTGGTCACATGACTTCTCTGTGGTCACATGACTTCTCTGTGGTCACGTGACTTCTCTGTGGTCACATGGCTTCTCTGTGGTCACATGACTTCTCTGTGGTCACATGACTTCTCTGTGGTCACATGGCTTCTCTGTGGTCACATGACTTCTCTGTGGTCACATGACCTCTCTGTGGTCACATGACCTCTCTGTGGTCACATGACTTCTCTGTGGTCACGTGACTTCTCTGGGGTCACGTGACTTCTCATGACTTCTCTGTGGTCACATGACTTCTCTGTGGTCACATGACTTCTCTGTGGTCACATGACTTCTCTGTGGTCACGTGACTTATCTGGGGTCACATGGCTTCTCTGTGGTCACATGACTTCTCTGTGGTCACATGACTTCTCTGTGGTCACATGACTTCTCTGTGTACACATGACTTCTCTGTGGTCACGTGACTTCTCTGTGGTCAGGTGGCTTCTCTGTGGTCACATGACTTCTCTGTGGTCACATGACTTCTCTGTGGTCAGGTGGCTTCTCTGTGGTCAGGTGGCTTCTCTGTGGTCAGGTGGCTTCTCTGTGGTCACATGACTTCTCTGTAGTCACATGACTTCTCTGTGGTCACATGACTTCTCTGTGGTCAGGTGGCTTCTCTGTGGTCACATGACTTCTCTGTGGTCAGGTGACTTCTCTGTGGTCACATGACTTCTCTGTGGTCACATGAATTCTCTGTGGTCACATGACTTCTCTGTGGTCACATGACATCTCTGTGGTCAGGTGACTTCTCTGTGGTCACATGACTTCTCTGTGGTCACATGAATTATCTGTGGTCACATGACTTCTCTGTGGTCACATGACTTCTTTGTGGTCACATGACTTCTCTGTGGTCACATGACTTCTCTGTGGTCACATGGCTTCTCCTTGGTCAGGTGGCTTCTCTGTGGTCACATTACTTCTCTAGTCACATGACTTCTCTGTGGTCACATGACTTCTCTGTGGTCAGGTGGCTTCTCTGTGGTCACATGACCTCTCTGTGGTCACATGACTTCTCTGTGGTCAGGTGGCTTCTCTGTGGTCACATGACTTCTCTGTGGTCACATGACTTCTCTGTGGTCACGTGACTTCTCTGTGGTCACATGGCTTCTCTGTGGTCACATGACTTCTCTGTGGTCACATGACTTCTCTGTGGTCAGGTGGCTTCTCTGTGGTCACATGAATTCTCTGTGGTCACATGACTTCTCTGTGGTCAGGTGACTTCTCTGTGGTCACATGACTTCTCTGTGGTCACATGACTTCTCTGTGGTCACATGACTTCTCTGTGGTCAGGTGACTTCTCTGTGGTCAGGTGACTTCTCTGTGGTCACATGACTTCTCTGTGGTCAGGTGACTTCTCTGTGGTCACATGACTTCTCTGTGGTCACATGACTTCTCTGTGGTCAGGTGACTTCTCTGTGGTCACATGACCTCTCTGTGGTCACATGACTTCTCTGTGGTCACATGACTTCTCTGTGGTCACATGACTTCTCTGTGGTCACATGACTTCTCTGTGGTCACATGACCTCTCTGTGGTCACATGACTTCTCTGTGGTCACGTGACTTCTCTGGGGTCACGTGACTTCTCATGACTTCTCTGTGGTCACATGACTTCTCTGTGGTCACATGGCTTCTCTGTGGTCACGTGACTTCTCTAGGGTCACATGGCTTCTCTGTGGTCACATGACTTCTCTGTGGTCACATGACTTCTCTGTGGTCACATGACTTCTCTGTGTACACATGACTTCTCTGTGGTCACGTGACTTCTCTGTGGTCAGGTGGCTTCTCTGTGGTCACATGACTTCTCTGTGGTCACATGGCTTCTCTGTGGTCACATGACTTCTCTGTGGTCAGGTGGCTTCTCTGTGGTCAGGTGGCTTCTCTGTAGTCAGGTGGCTTCTCTGTGGTCACATGACTTCTCTGTAGTCACATGACTTCTCTGTGGTCACATGACTTCTCTGTGGTCAGGTGGCTTCTCTGTGGTCACATGACTTCTCTGTGGTCACATGACCTCTCTGTGGTCACATGACTTCTCTGTGGTCACATGACTTCTTTGTGGTCACATGACTTCTCTGTGGTCACATGACTTCTCTGTGGTCACATGGCTTCTCTGTGGTCAGGTGGCTTCTCTGTGGTCACATTACTTCTCTAGTCACATGACTTCTCTGTGGTCACATGACTTCTCTGTGGTCAGGTGGCTTCTCTGTGGTCACATGACCTCTCTGTGGTCACATGACTTCTCTGTGGTCACATGACTTCTCTGTGGTCACATGACTTCTCTGTGGTCACATGACTTCTCTGTGGTCACATGACCTCTCTGTGGTCACATGACTTCTCTGTGGTCACATGACCTCTCTGTGGTCACATGACTTCTCTGTGGTCACGTGACTTCTCTGGGGTCACGTGACTTCTCATGACTTCTCTGTGGTCACATGACTTCTCTGTGGTCACATGACTTCTCTGTGGTCACGTGACTTCTCTGGGGTCACATGGCTTCTCTGTGGTCACATGACTTCTCTGTGGTCACATGACTTCTCTGTGGTCACATGACTTCTCTGTGTACACATGACTTCTCTGTGGTCACGTGACTTCTCTGTGGTCACGTGACTTCTCTGTGGTCAGGTGGCTTCTCTGTGGTCACATGACTTCTCTGTGGTCACATGGCTTCTCTGTGGTCACATGACTTCTCTGTGGTCAGGTGGCTTCTCTGTGGTCACATGACTTCTCTGTAGTCACATGACTTCTCTGTGGTCACATGACTTCTCTGTGGTCAGGTGGCTTCTCTGTGGTCAGGTGGCTTCTCTGTGGTCACATGACTTCTCTGTGGTCACATGACTTCTCTGTGGTCACATGACCTCTCTGTGGTCACATGACTTCTCTGTGGTCACGTGACTTCTCTGTGGTCACATGACCTCTCTGTGGTCACATGACTTCTCTGTGGTCACATGACTTCTTTGTGGTCACATGACTTCTCTGTGGTCACATGACTTCTCTGTGGTCACATGGCTTCTCTGTGGTCAGGTGGCTTCTCTGTGGTCACATTACTTCTCTAGTCACATGACTTCTCTGTGGTCACATGACTTCTCTGTGGTCAGGTGGCTTCTCTGTGGTCACATGACCTCTCTGTGGTCACATGACTTCTCTGTGGTCAGGTGGCTTCTCTGTGGTCACATGACTTCTCTGTGGTCACATGACTTCTCTGTGGTCACGTGACTTCTCTGTGGTCACATGGCTTCTCTGTGGTCACATGACTTCTCTGTGGTCACATGACTTCTCTGTGGTCACATGACTTCTCTGTGGTCACATGACCTCTCTGTGGTCACATGACTTCTCTGTGGTCACGTGACTTCTCTGGGGTCACGTGACTTCTCATGACTTCTCTGTGGTCACATGACTTCTCTGTGGTCACATGACTTCTCTGTGGTCACATGACCTCTCTGTGGTCACATGACTTCTCTGTGGTCACGTGACTTCTCTGGGGTCACGTGACTTCTCATGACTTCTCTGTGGTCACATGACTTCTCTGTGGTCACATGGCTTCTCTGTGGTCACGTGACTTCTCTAGGGTCACATGGCTTCTCTGTGGTCACATGACTTCTCTGTGGTCACATGACTTCTCTGTGGTCACATGACTTCTCTGTGTACACATGACTTCTCTGTGGTCACGTGACTTCTCTGTGGTCAGGTGGCTTCTCTGTGGTCACATGACTTCTCTGTGGTCACATGGCTTCTCTGTGGTCACATGACTTCTCTGTGGTCAGGTGGCTTCTCTGTGGTCAGGTGGCTTCTCTGTGGTCAGGTGGCTTCTCTGTGGTCACATGACTTCTCTGTAGTCACATGACTTCTCTGTGGTCACATGACTTCTCTGTGGTCAGGTGGCTTCTCTGTGGTCACATGACTTCTCTGTGGTCACATGACCTCTCTGTGGTCACATGACTTCTCTGTGGTCACATGACTTCTTTGTGGTCACATGACTTCTCTGTGGTCACATGACTTCTCTGTGGTCACATGGCTTCTCTGTGGTCAGGTGGCTTCTCTGTGGTCACATTACTTCTCTAGTCACATGACTTCTCTGTGGTCACATGACTTCTCTGTGGTCAGGTGGCTTCTCTGTGGTCACATGACCTCTCTGTGGTCACATGACTTCTCTGTGGTCAGGTGGCTTCTCTGTGGTCACATGACTTCTCTGTGGTCACATGACTTCTCTGTGGTCACGTGACTTCTCTGTGGTCACATGGCTTCTCTGTGGTCACATGACTTCTCTGTGGTCACATGACTCCTCTGTTGTCACATGGCTTCTCTGTGGTCACATGACTTCTCTGTGGTCACATGACCTCTCTGTGGTCACATGACTTCTCTGTGGTCACGTGACTTCTCTGGGGTCACGTGACTTCTCATGACTTCTCTGTGGTCACATGACTTCTCTGTGGTCACATGACTTCTCTGTTGTCACATGACTTCTCTGTGGTCACGTGACTTCTCTGGGGTCACATGGCTTCTCTGTGGTCACATGACTTCTCTGTGGTCACATGACTTCTCTGTGGTCACATGACTTCTCTGTGTACACATGACTTCTCTGTGGTCACGTGACTTCTCTGTGGTCACATGACTTCTCTGTGGTCACATGACTTCTCTGTGGTCACATGGCTTCTCCTTGGTCAGGTGGCTTCTCTGTGGTCACATTACTTCTCTAGTCACATGACTTCTCTGTGGTCACATGACTTCTCTGTGGTCAGGTGGCTTCTCTGTGGTCACATGACCTCTCTGTGGTCACATGACTTCTCTGTGGTCAGGTGGCTTCTCTGTGGTCACATGACTTCTCTGTGGTCACATGACTTCTCTGTGGTCACGTGACTTCTCTGTGGTCACATGGCTTCTCTGTGGTCACATGACTTCTCTGTGGTCACATGACTTCTCTGTGGTCAGGTGGCTTCTCTGTGGTCACATGAATTCTCTGTGGTCACATGACTTCTCTGTGGTCAGGTGACTTCTCTGTGGTCACATGACTTCTCTGTGGTCACATGACTTCTCTGTGGTCACATGACTTCTCTGTTGTCAGGTGACTTCTCTGTGGTCAGGTGACTTCTCTGTGGTCACATGACTTCTCTGTGGTCAGGTGACTTCTCTGTGGTCACATGACTTCTCTGTGGTCACATGACTTCTCTGTGGTCAGGTGACTTCTCTGTGGTCACATGACTTCTCTGTGGTCACATGGCTTCTCTGTGGTCACATGACTTCTCTGTGGTCACATGACTTCTCTGTGGTCACATGACTTCTCTGTGGTCACATGACCTCTCTGTGGTCACATGACTTCTCTGTGGTCACGTGACTTCTCTGGGGTCACGTGACTTCTCATGACTTCTCTGTGGTCACATGACTTCTCTGTGGTCACATGGCTTCTCTGTGGTCACGTGACTTTTTTAGGGTCACATGGCTTCTCTGTGGTCACATGACTTCTCTGTGGTCACATGACTTCTCTGTGGTCACATGACTTCTCTGTGTACACATGACTTCTCTGTGGTCACGTGACTTCTCTGTGGTCAGGTGGCCTCTCTGTGGTCACATGACTTCTCTGTGGTCACATGGCTTCTCTGTGGTCACATGACTTCTCTGTGGTCAGGTGGCTTCTCTGTGGTCAGGTGGCTTCTCTGTAGTCAGGTGGCTTCTCTGTGGTCACATGACTTCTCTGTAGTCACATGACTTCTCTGTGGTCACATGACTTCTCTGTGGTCAGGTGGCTTCTCTGTGGTCACATGACTTCTCTGTGGTCACATGAACTCTCTGTGGTCACATGACTTCTCTGTGGTCACATGACTTCTTTGTGGTCACATGACTTCTCTGTGGTCACATGACTTCTCTGTGGTCACATGGCTTCTCTGTGGTCAGGTGGCTTCTCTGTGGTCACATTACTTCTCTAGTCACATGACTTCTCTGTGGTCACATGACTTCTCTGTGGTCAGGTGGCTTCTCTGTGGTCACATGACCTCTCTGTGGTCACATGACTTCTCTGTGGTCAGGTGGCTTCTCTGTGGTCACATGACTTCTCTGTGGTCACATGACTTCTCTGTGGTCACGTGACTTCTCTGTGGTCACATGGCTTCTCTGTGGTCACATGACTTCTCTGTGGTCACATGACTTCTCTGTGGTCACATGACTTCTCTGTGGTCACATGACTTCTCTGTGGTCACATGACCTCTCTGTGGTCACATGACTTCTCTGTGGTCACGTGACTTCTCTGGGGTCACGTGACTTCTCATGACTTCTCTGTGGTCACATGACTTCTCTGTGGTCACATGGCTTCTCTGTGGTCACGTGACTTCTCTAGGGTCACATGGCTTCTCTGTGGTCACATGACTTCTCTGTGGTCACATGACTTCTCTGTGGTCACATGACTTCTCTGTGTACACATGACTTCTCTGTGGTCACGTGACTTCTCTGTGGTCAGGTGGCTTCTCTGTGGTCACATGACTTCTCTGTGGTCACATGGCTTCTCTGTGGTCACATGACTTCTCTGTGGTCAGGTGGCTTCTCTGTGGTCAGGTGGCTTCTCTGTAGTCAGGTGGCTTCTCTGTGGTCACATGACTTCTCTGTAGTCACATGACTTCTCTGTGGTCACATGACTTCTCTGTGGTCAGGTGGCTTCTCTGTGGTCACATGACTTCTCTGTGGTCACATGACCTCTCTGTGGTCACATGACTTCTCTGTGGTCACATGACTTCTTTGTGGTCACATGACTTCTCTGTGGTCACATGACTTCTCTGTGGTCACATGGCTTCTCTGTGGTCAGGTGGCTTCTCTGTGGTCACATTACTTCTCTAGTCACATGACTTCTCTGTGGTCACATGACTTCTCTGTGGTCAGGTGGCTTCTCTGTGGTCACATGACCTCTCTGTGGTCACATGACTTCTCTGTGGTCACATGACTTCTCTGTGGTCACATGACTTCTCTGTGGTCACATGACTTCTCTGTGGTCACATGACCTCTCTGTGGTCACATGACTTCTCTGTGGTCACATGACCTCTCTGTGGTCACATGACTTCTCTGTGGTCACGTGACTTCTCTGGGGTCACGTGACTTCTCATGACTTCTCTGTGGTCACATGACTTCTCTGTGGTCACATGACTTCTCTGTGGTCACGTGACTTCTCTGGGGTCACATGGCTTCTCTGTGGTCACATGACTTCTCTGTGGTCACATGACTTCTCTGTGGTCACATGACTTCTCTGTGTACACATGACTTCTCTGTGGTCACGTGACTTCTCTGTGGTCACGTGACTTCTCTGTGGTCAGGTGGCTTCTCTGTGGTCACATGACTTCTCTGTGGTCACATGGCTTCTCTGTGGTCACATGACTTCTCTGTGGTCAGGTGGCTTCTCTGTGGTCACATGACTTCTCTGTAGTCACATGACTTCTCTGTGGTCACATGACTTCTCTGTGGTCAGGTGGCTTCTCTGTGGTCAGGTGGCTTCTCTGTGGTCACATGACTTCTCTGTGGTCACATGACTTCTCTGTGGTCACATGACCTCTCTGTGGTCACATGACTTCTCTGTGGTCACGTGACTTCTCTGTGGTCACATGACCTCTCTGTGGTCACATGACTTCTCTGTGGTCACATGACTTCTTTGTGGTCACATGACTTCTCTGTGGTCACATGACTTCTCTGTGGTCACATGGCTTCTCTGTGGTCAGGTGGCTTCTCTGTGGTCACATTACTTCTCTAGTCACATGACTTCTCTGTGGTCACATGACTTCTCTGTGGTCAGGTGGCTTCTCTGTGGTCACATGACCTCTCTGTGGTCACATGACTTCTCTGTGGTCAGGTGGCTTCTCTGTGGTCACATGACTTCTCTGTGGTCACATGACTTCTCTGTGGTCACGTGACTTCTCTGTGGTCACATGGCTTCTCTGTGGTCACATGACTTCTCTGTGGTCACATGACTTCTCTGTGGTCACATGACTTCTCTGTGGTCACATGACCTCTCTGTGGTCACATGACTTCTCTGTGGTCACGTGACTTCTCTGGGGTCACGTGACTTCTCATGACTTCTCTGTGGTCACATGACTTCTCTGTGGTCACATGACTTCTCTGTGGTCACATGACCTCTCTGTGGTCACATGACTTCTCTGTGGTCACGTGACTTCTCTGGGGTCACGTGACTTCTCATGACTTCTCTGTGGTCACATGACTTCTCTGTGGTCACATGGCTTCTCTGTGGTCACGTGACTTCTCTAGGGTCACATGGCTTCTCTGTGGTCACATGACTTCTCTGTGGTCACATGACTTCTCTGTGGTCACATGACTTCTCTGTGTACACATGACTTCTCTGTGGTCACGTGACTTCTCTGTGGTCAGGTGGCTTCTCTGTGGTCACATGACTTCTCTGTGGTCACATGGCTTCTCTGTGGTCACATGACTTCTCTGTGGTCAGGTGGCTTCTCTGTGGTCAGGTGGCTTCTCTGTGGTCAGGTGGCTTCTCTGTGGTCACATGACTTCTCTGTAGTCACATGACTTCTCTGTGGTCACATGACTTCTCTGTGGTCAGGTGGCTTCTCTGTGGTCACATGACTTCTCTGTGGTCACATGACCTCTCTGTGGTCACATGACTTCTCTGTGGTCACATGACTTCTTTGTGGTCACATGACTTCTCTGTGGTCACATGACTTCTCTGTGGTCACATGGCTTCTCTGTGGTCAGGTGGCTTCTCTGTGGTCACATTACTTCTCTAGTCACATGACTTCTCTGTGGTCACATGACTTCTCTGTGGTCAGGTGGCTTCTCTGTGGTCACATGACCTCTCTGTGGTCACATGACTTCTCTGTGGTCAGGTGGCTTCTCTGTGGTCACATGACTTCTCTGTGGTCACATGACTTCTCTGTGGTCACGTGACTTCTCTGTGGTCACATGGCTTCTCTGTGGTCACATGACTTCTCTGTGGTCACATGACTCCTCTGTTGTCACATGGCTTCTCTGTGGTCACATGACTTCTCTGTGGTCACATGACCTCTCTGTGGTCACATGACTTCTCTGTGGTCACGTGACTTCTCTGGGGTCACGTGACTTCTCATGACTTCTCTGTGGTCACATGACTTCTCTGTGGTCACATGACTTCTCTGTTGTCACATGACTTCTCTGTGGTCACGTGACTTCTCTGGGGTCACATGGCTTCTCTGTGGTCACATGACTTCTCTGTGGTCACATGACTTCTCTGTGGTCACATGACTTCTCTGTGTACACATGACTTCTCTGTGGTCACGTGACTTCTCTGTGGTCACATGACTTCTCTGTGGTCACATGACTTCTCTGTGGTCACATGGCTTCTCCTTGGTCAGGTGGCTTCTCTGTGGTCACATTACTTCTCTAGTCACATGACTTCTCTGTGGTCACATGACTTCTCTGTGGTCAGGTGGCTTCTCTGTGGTCACATGACCTCTCTGTGGTCACATGACTTCTCTGTGGTCAGGTGGCTTCTCTGTGGTCACATGACTTCTCTGTGGTCACATGACTTCTCTGTGGTCACGTGACTTCTCTGTGGTCACATGGCTTCTCTGTGGTCACATGACTTCTCTGTGGTCACATGACTTCTCTGTGGTCAGGTGGCTTCTCTGTGGTCACATGAATTCTCTGTGGTCACATGACTTCTCTGTGGTCAGGTGACTTCTCTGTGGTCACATGACTTCTCTGTGGTCACATGACTTCTCTGTGGTCACATGACTTCTCTGTTGTCAGGTGACTTCTCTGTGGTCAGGTGACTTCTCTGTGGTCACATGACTTCTCTGTGGTCAGGTGACTTCTCTGTGGTCACATGACTTCTCTGTGGTCACATGACTTCTCTGTGGTCAGGTGACTTCTCTGTGGTCACATGACTTCTCTGTGGTCACATGGCTTCTCTGTGGTCACATGACTTCTCTGTGGTCACATGACTTCTCTGTGGTCACATGACTTCTCTGTGGTCACATGACCTCTCTGTGGTCACATGACTTCTCTGTGGTCACGTGACTTCTCTGGGGTCACGTGACTTCTCATGACTTCTCTGTGGTCACATGACTTCTCTGTGGTCACATGGCTTCTCTGTGGTCACGTGACTTTTTTAGGGTCACATGGCTTCTCTGTGGTCACATGACTTCTCTGTGGTCACATGACTTCTCTGTGGTCACATGACTTCTCTGTGTACACATGACTTCTCTGTGGTCACGTGACTTCTCTGTGGTCAGGTGGCCTCTCTGTGGTCACATGACTTCTCTGTGGTCACATGGCTTCTCTGTGGTCACATGACTTCTCTGTGGTCAGGTGGCTTCTCTGTGGTCAGGTGGCTTCTCTGTAGTCAGGTGGCTTCTCTGTGGTCACATGACTTCTCTGTAGTCACATGACTTCTCTGTGGTCACATGACTTCTCTGTGGTCAGGTGGCTTCTCTGTGGTCACATGACTTCTCTGTGGTCACATGAACTCTCTGTGGTCACATGACTTCTCTGTGGTCACATGACTTCTTTGTGGTCACATGACTTCTCTGTGGTCACATGACTTCTCTGTGGTCACATGGCTTCTCTGTGGTCAGGTGGCTTCTCTGTGGTCACATTACTTCTCTAGTCACATGACTTCTCTGTGGTCACATGACTTCTCTGTGGTCAGGTGGCTTCTCTGTGGTCACATGACCTCTCTGTGGTCACATGACTTCTCTGTGGTCAGGTGGCTTCTCTGTGGTCACATGACTTCTCTGTGGTCACATGACTTCTCTGTGGTCACGTGACTTCTCTGTGGTCACATGGCTTCTCTGTGGTCACATGACTTCTCTGTGGTCACATGACTTCTCTGTGGTCACATGACTTCTCTGTGGTCACATGACCTCTCTGTGGTCACATGACTTCTCTGTGGTCACGTGACTTCTCTGGGGTCACGTGACTTCTCATGACTTCTCTGTGGTCACATGACTTCTCTGTGGTCACATGACTTCTCTGTGGTCACATGACCTCTCTGTGGTCACATGACTTCTCTGTGGTCACGTGACTTCTCTGGGGTCACGTGACTTCTCATGACTTCTCTGTGGTCACATGACTTCTCTGTGGTCACATGGCTTCTCTGTGGTCACGTGACTTCTCTAGGGTCACATGGCTTCTCTGTGGTCACATGACTTCTCTGTGGTCACATGACTTCTCTGTGGTCACATGACTTCTCTGTGTACACATGACTTCTCTGTGGTCAGGTGGCTTCTCTGTGGTCAGGTGGCTTCTCTGTGGTCAGGTGGCTTCTCTGTGGTCACATGACTTCTCTGTAGTCACATGACTTCTCTGTGGTCACATGACTTCTCTGTGGTCAGGTGGCTTCTCTGTGGTCACATGACTTCTCTGTGGTCACATGACCTCTCTGTGGTCACATGACTTCTCTGTGGTCACATGACTTCTTTGTGGTCACATGACTTCTCTGTGGTCACATGACTTCTCTGTGGTCACATGGCTTCTCTGTGGTCAGGTGGCTTCTCTGTGGTCACATTACTTCTCTAGTCACATGACTTCTCTGTGGTCACATGACTTCTCTGTGGTCAGGTGGCTTCTCTGTGGTCACATGACCTCTCTGTGGTCACATGACTTCTCTGTGGTCAGGTGGCTTCTCTGTGGTCACATGACTTATCTGTGGTCACATGACTTCTCTGTGGTCACGTGACTTCTCTGTGGTCACATGGCTTCTCTGTGGTCACATGACTTCTCTGTGGTCACATGACTCCTCTGTGGTCACATGGCTTCTCTGTGGTCACATGACTTCTCTGTGGTCACATGACCTCTCTGTGGTCACATGACTTCTCTGTGGTCACGTGACTTCTCTGGGGTCACGTGACTTCTCATGACTTCTCTGTGGTCACATGACTTCTCTGTGGTCACATGACTTCTCTGTTGTCACATGACTTCTCTGTGGTCACGTGACTTCTCTGGGGTCACATGGCTTCTCTGTGGTCACATGACTTCTCTGTGGTCACATGACTTCTCTGTGGTCACATGACTTCTCTGTGTACACATGACTTCTCTGTGGTCACGTGACTTCTCTGTGGTCACATGACTTCTCTGTGGTCACATGACTTCTCTGTGGTCACATGGCTTCTCCTTGGTCAGGTGGCTTCTCTGTGGTCACATTACTTCTCTAGTCACATGACTTCTCTGTGGTCACATGACTTCTCTGTGGTCAGGTGGCTTCTCTGTGGTCACATGACCTCTCTGTGGTCACATGACTTCTCTGTGGTCAGGTGGCTTCTCTGTGGTCACATGACTTCTCTGTGGTCACATGACTTCTCTGTGGTCACGTGACTTCTCTGTGGTCACATGGCTTCTCTGTGGTCACATGACTTCTCTGTGGTCACATGACTTCTCTGTGGTCAGGTGGCTTCTCTGTGGTCACATGAATTCTCTGTGGTCACATGACTTCTCTGTGGTCAGGTGACTTCTCTGTGGTCACATGACTTCTCTGTGGTCACATGACTTCTCTGTGGTCACATGACTTCTCTGTTGTCAGGTGACTTCTCTGTGGTCAGGTGACTTCTCTGTGGTCACATGACTTCTCTGTGGTCAGGTGACTTCTCTGTGGTCACATGACTTCTCTGTGGTCACATGACTTCTCTGTGGTCAGGTGACTTCTCTGTGGTCACATGACTTCTCTGTGGTCACATGGCTTCTCTGTGGTCACATGACTTCTCTGTGGTCACATGACTTCTCTGTGGTCACATGACTTCTCTGTGGTCACATGACCTCTCTGTGGTCACATGACTTCTCTGTGGTCACGTGACTTCTCTGGGGTCACGTGACTTCTCATGACTTCTCTGTGGTCACATGACTTCTCTGTGGTCACATGGCTTCTCTGTGGTCACGTGACTTTTTTAGGGTCACATGGCTTCTCTGTGGTCACATGACTTCTCTGTGGTCACATGACTTCTCTGTGGTCACATGACTTCTCTGTGTACACATGACTTCTCTGTGGTCACGTGACTTCTCTGTGGTCAGGTGGCTTCTCTGTGGTCACATGACTTCTCTGTGGTCACATGGCTTCTCTGTGGTCACATGACTTCTCTGTGGTCAGGTGGCTTCTCTGTGGTCAGGTGGCTTCTCTGTAGTCAGGTGGCTTCTCTGTGGTCACATGACTTCTCTGTAGTCACATGACTTCTCTGTGGTCACATGACTTCTCTGTGGTCAGGTGGCTTCTCTGTGGTCACATGACTTCTCTGTGGTCACATGAACTCTCTGTGGTCACATGACTTCTCTGTGGTCACATGACTTCTTTGTGGTCACATGACTTCTCTGTGGTCACATGACTTCTCTGTGGTCACATGGCTTCTCTGTGGTCAGGTGGCTTCTCTGTGGTCACATTACTTCTCTAGTCACATGACTTCTCTGTGGTCACATGACTTCTCTGTGGTCAGGTGGCTTCTCTGTGGTCACATGACCTCTCTGTGGTCACATGACTTCTCTGTGGTCAGGTGGCTTCTCTGTGGTCACATGACTTCTCTGTGGTCACATGACTTCTCTGTGGTCACGTGACTTCTCTGTGGTCACATGGCTTCTCTGTGGTCACATGACTTCTCTGTGGTCACATGACTTCTCTGTGGTCACATGACTTCTCTGTGGTCACATGACCTCTCTGTGGTCACATGACTTCTCTGTGGTCACGTGACTTCTCTGGGGTCACGTGACTTCTCATGACTTCTCTGTGGTCACATGACCTCTCTGTGGTCACATGACTTCTCTGTGGTCACATGACCTCTCTGTGGTCACATGACTTCTCTGTGGTCACGTGACTTCTCTGGGGTCACGTGACTTCTCATGACTTCTCTGTGGTCACATGACTTCTCTGTGGTCACATGGCTTCTCTGTGGTCACGTGACTTCTCTAGGGTCACATGGCTTCTCTGTGGTCACATGACTTCTCTGTGGTCACATGACTTCTCTGTGGTCACATGACTTCTCTGTGTACACATGACTTCTCTGTGGTCACGTGACTTCTCTGTGGTCAGGTGGCTTCTCTGTGGTCACATGACTTCTCTGTGGTCACATGGCTTCTCTGTGGTCACATGACTTCTCTGTGGTCAGGTGGCTTCTCTGTGGTCAGGTGGCTTCTCTGTGGTCAGGTGGCTTCTCTGTGGTCACATGACTTCTCTGTAGTCACATGACTTCTCTGTGGTCACATGACTTCTCTGTGGTCAGGTGGCTTCTCTGTGGTCACATGACTTCTCTGTGGTCACATGACCTCTCTGTGGTCACATGACTTCTCTGTGGTCACATGACTTCTTTGTGGTCACATGACTTCTCTGTGGTCACATGACTTCTCTGTGGTCACATGGCTTCTCTGTGGTCAGGTGGCTTCTCTGTGGTCACATTACTTCTCTAGTCACATGACTTCTCTGTGGTCACATGACTTCTCTGTGGTCAGGTGGCTTCTCTGTGGTCACATGACCTCTCTGTGGTCACATGACTTCTCTGTTGTCAGGTGGCTTCTCTCTGGTCACATGACTTCTCTGTGGTCACATGACTTCTCTGTGGTCACGTGACTTCTCTGTGGTCACATGGCTTCTCTGTGGTCACATGACTTCTCTGTGGTCACATGACTCCTCTGTGGTCACATGGCTTCTCTGTGGTCACATGACTTCTCTGTGGTCACATGACCTCTCTGTGGTCACATGACTTCTCTGTGGTCACGTGACTTCTCTGGGGTCACGTGACTTCTCATGACTTCTCTGTGGTCACATGACTTCTCTGTGGTCACATGACTTCTCTGTTGTCACATGACTTCTCTGTGGTCACGTGACTTCTCTGGGGTCACATGGCTTCTCTGTGGTCACATGACTTCTCTGTGGTCACATGACTTCTCTGTGGTCACATGACTTCTCTGTGTACACATGACTTCTCTGTGGTCACGTGACTTCTCTGTGGTCAGGTGGCTTCTCTGTGGTCACATGACTTCTCTGTGGTCACATGGCTTCTCTGTGGTCACATGACTTCTCTGTGGTCAGGTGGCTTCTCTGTGGTCACGTGACTTCTCAGTGGTCACATGACTTCTCTGTGGTCAGGTGGCTTCTCTGTGGTCAGGTGGCTTCTCTGTGGTCAGGTGGCTTCTCTGTGGTCACATGACTTCTCTGTAGTCACATGACTTCTCTGTGGTCACATTACTTCTCTGTGGTCAGGTGGCTTCTCTGTGGTCACATGACTTCTCTGTGGTCAGGTGACTTCTCTGTGGTCACATGACTTCTCTGTGGTCACATGACTTCTCTGTGGTCACATGAATTCTCTGTGGTCACATGACTTCTCTGTGGTCACATGACTTCTCTGTGGTCAGGTGACTTCTCTGTGGTCACATGACTTCTCTGTGGTCACATGAATTATCTGTGGTCACATGACTTCTCTGTGGTCACATGACTTCTTTGTGGTCACATGACTTCTCTGTGGTCACATGACTTCTCTGTGGTCACATGGCTTCTCTGTGGTCAGGTGGCTTCTCTGTGGTCACATTACTTCTCTAGTCACATGACTTCTCTGTGGTCACATGACTTCTCTGTGGTCAGGTGGCTTCTCTGTGGTCAGGTGGCTTCTCTGTGGTCACATTACTTCTCTAGTCACATGACTTCTCTGTGGTCACATGACTTCTCTGTGGTCAGGTGGCTTCTCTGTGGTCACATGACCTCTCTGTGGTCACATGACTTCTCTGTGGTCAGGTGGCTTCTCTGTGGTCACATGACTTCTCTGTGGTCACATGACTTCTCTGTGGTCACGTGACTTCTCTGTGGTCACATGACTTCTCTGTGGTCAGGTGGCTTCTCTGTGGTCACATGAATTCTCTGTGGTCACATGAATTCTCTGTGGTCACATGACTTCTCTGTGGTCAGGTGACTTCTCTGTGGTCACATGACTTCTCTGTGGTCACATGACTTCTCTGTGGTCACATGACTTCTCTGTGGTCAGGTGACTTCTCTGTGGTCAGGTGACTTCTCTGTGGTCACATGACTTCTCTGTGGTCACATGACTTCTCTGTGGTCAGGTGACTTCTCTGTGGTCAGGTGACTTATCTGTGGTCACATGACTTCTCTGTGGTCACATGACTTCTCTGTGGTCAGGTGACTTCTCTGTGGTCACATGACTTCTCTGTGGTCACATGACTTCTCTGTGGTCAGGTGACTTCTCTGTGGTCACATGACTTCTCTGTGGTCACATGACTTCTCTATGGTCAGGTGACTTCTCTGTGGTCACATGACTTCTCTGTGGTCACGTGACTTCTCTGGGGTCACGTGACTTCTCATGACTTCTCTGTGGTCACATGACTTCTCTGTGGTCACATGACTTCTCTGTGGTCACGTGACTTCTCTGGGGTCACATGGCTTCTCTGTGGTCACATGACTTCTCTGTGGTCACATGACTTCTCTGTGGTCACATGACTTCTCTGTGTACACATGACTTCTCTGTGGTCACGTGACTTCTCTGTGGTCACGTGACTTCTCTGTGGTCAGGTGGCTTCTCTGTGGTCACATGACTTCTCTGTGGTCACATGGCTTCTCTGTGGTCACATGACTTCTCTGTGGTCAGGTGGCTTCTCTGTGGTCACATGACTTCTCTGTAGTCACATGACTTCTCTGTGGTCACATGACTTCTCTGTGGTCAGGTGGCTTCTCTGTGGTCAGGTGGCTTCTCTGTGGTCAGGTGGCTTCTCTGTGGTCACATGACTTCTCTGTAGTCACATGACTTATCTGTGGTCACATGACTTCTCTGTGGTCAGGTGGATTCTCTGTGGTCAGATGACTTCTCTGTGGTCACATGACCTCTCTGTGGTCACATGACTTCTCTGTGGTCACATGACTTCTTTGTGGTCACATGACTTCTCTGTGGTCACATGACTTCTCTGTGGTCACATGGCTTCTCTGTGGTCAGGTGGCTTCTCTGTGGTCACATTACTTCTCTAGTCACATGACTTCTCTGTGGTCACATGACTTCTCTGTGGTCAGGTGGCTTCTCTGTGGTCACATGACCTCTCTGTGGTCACATGACTTCTCTGTGGTCAGGTGGCTTCTCTGTGGTCACATGACTTCTCTGTGGTCACATGACTTCTCTGTGGTCACGTGACTTCTCTGTGGTCACATGGCTTCTCTGTGGTCACATGACTTCTCTGTGGTCACATGACTTCTCTGTGGTCACATGGCTTCTCTGTGGTCACATGACTTCTCTGTGGTCACATGACCTCTCTGTGGTCACATGACCTCTCTGTGGTCACATGACTTCTCTGTGGTCACGTGACTTCTCTGGGGTCACGTGACTTCTCATGACTTCTCTGTGGTCACATGACTTCTCTGTGGTCACATGACTTCTCTGTGGTCACATGACTTCTCTGTGGTCACGTGACTTATCTGGGGTCACATGGCTTCTCTGTGGTCACATGACTTCTCTGTGGTCACATGACTTCTCTGTGGTCACATGACTTCTCTGTGTACACATGACTTCTCTGTGGTCACGTGACTTCTCTGTGGTCAGGTGGCTTCTCTGTGGTCACATGACTTCTCTGTGGTCACATGACTTCTCTGTGGTCAGGTGGCTTCTCTGTGGTCAGGTGGCTTCTCTGTGGTCAGGTGGCTTCTCTGTGGTCACATGACTTCTCTGTAGTCACATGACTTCTCTGTGGTCACATGACTTCTCTGTGGTCAGGTGGCTTCTCTGTGGTCACATGACTTCTCTGTGGTCAGGTGACTTCTCTGTGGTCACATGACTTCTCTGTGGTCACATGAATTCTCTGTGGTCACATGACTTCTCTGTGGTCACATGACATCTCTGTGGTCAGGTGACTTCTCTGTGGTCACATGACTTCTCTGTGGTCACATGAATTATCTGTGGTCACATGACTTCTCTGTGGTCACATGACTTCTTTGTGGTCACATGACTTCTCTGTGGTCACATGACTTCTCTGTGGTCACATGGCTTCTCCTTGGTCAGGTGGCTTCTCTGTGGTCACATTACTTCTCTAGTCACATGACTTCTCTGTGGTCACATGACTTCTCTGTGGTCAGGTGGCTTCTCTGTGGTCACATGACCTCTCTGTGGTCACATGACTTCTCTGTGGTCAGGTGGCTTCTCTGTGGTCACATGACTTCTCTGTGGTCACATGACTTCTCTGTGGTCACGTGACTTCTCTGTGGTCACATGGCTTCTCTGTGGTCACATGACTTCTCTGTGGTCACATGACTTCTCTGTGGTCAGGTGGCTTCTCTGTGGTCACATGAATTCTCTGTGGTCACATGACTTCTCTGTGGTCAGGTGACTTCTCTGTGGTCACATGACTTCTCTGTGGTCACATGACTTCTCTGTGGTCACATGACTTCTCTGTGGTCAGGTGACTTCTCTGTGGTCAGGTGACTTCTCTGTGGTCACATGACTTCTCTGTGGTCAGGTGACTTCTCTGTGGTCACATGACTTCTCTGTGGTCACATGACTTCTCTGTGGTCAGGTGACTTCTCTGTGGTCACATGACTTCTCTGTGGTCACATGGCTTCTCTGTGGTCACATGACTTCTCTGTGGTCACATGACTTCTCTGTGGTCACATGACTTCTCTGTGGTCACATGACCTCTCTGTGGTCACATGACTTCTCTGTGGTCACGTGACTTCTCTGGGGTCACGTGACTTCTCATGACTTCTCTGTGGTCACATGACTTCTCTGTGGTCACATGGCTTCTCTGTGGTCACGTGACTTCTCTAGGGTCACATGGCTTCTCTGTGGTCACATGACTTCTCTGTGGTCACATGACTTCTCTGTGGTCACATGACTTCTCTGTGTACACATGACTTCTCTGTGGTCACGTGACTTCTCTGTGGTCAGGTGGCTTCTCTGTGGTCACATGACTTCTCTGTGGTCACATGGCTTCTCTGTGGTCACATGACTTCTCTGTGGTCAGGTGGCTTCTCTGTGGTCAGGTGGCTTCTCTGTAGTCAGGTGGCTTCTCTGTGGTCACATGACTTCTCTGTAGTCACATGACTTCTCTGTGGTCACATGACTTCTCTGTGGTCAGGTGGCTTCTCTGTGGTCACATGACTTCTCTGTGGTCACATGACCTCTCTGTGGTCACATGACTTCTCTGTGGTCACATGACTTCTTTGTGGTCACATGACTTCTCTGTGGTCACATGACTTCTCTGTGGTCACATGGCTTCTCTGTGGTCAGGTGGCTTCTCTGTGGTCACATTACTTCTCTAGTCACATGACTTCTCTGTGGTCACATGACTTCTCTGTGGTCAGGTGGCTTCTCTGTGGTCACATGACCTCTCTGTGGTCACATGACTTCTCTGTGGTCAGGTGGCTTCTCTGTGGTCACATGACTTCTCTGTGGTCACATGACTTCTCTGTGGTCACGTGACTTCTCTGTGGTCACATGGCTTCTCTGTGGTCACATGACTTCTCTGTGGTCACATGACTTCTCTGTGGTCACATGACTTCTCTGTGGTCACATGACCTCTCTGTGGTCACATGACTTCTCTGTGGTCACGTGACTTCTCTGGGGTCACGTGACTTCTCATGACTTCTCTGTGGTCACATGACTTCTCTGTGGTCACATGACTTCTCTGTGGTCACATGACCTCTCTGTGGTCACATGACTTCTCTGTGGTCACGTGACTTCTCTGGGGTCACGTGACTTCTCATGACTTCTCTGTGGTCACATGACTTCTCTGTGGTCACATGGCTTCTCTGTGGTCACGTGACTTCTCTAGGGTCACATGGCTTCTCTGTGGTCACATGACTTCTCTGTGGTCACATGACTTCTCTGTGGTCACATGACTTCTCTGTGTACACATGACTTCTCTGTGGTCACGTGACTTCTCTGTGGTCAGGTGGCTTCTCTGTGGTCACATGACTTCTCTGTGGTCACATGGCTTCTCTGTGGTCACATGACTTCTCTGTGGTCAGGTGGCTTCTCTGTGGTCAGGTGGCTTCTCTGTGGTCAGGTGGCTTCTCTGTGGTCACATGACTTCTCTGTAGTCACATGACTTCTCTGTGGTCACATGACTTCTCTGTGGTCAGGTGGCTTCTCTGTGGTCACATGACTTCTCTGTGGTCACATGACCTCTCTGTGGTCACATGACTTCTCTGTGGTCACATGACTTCTTTGTGGTCACATGACTTCTCTGTGGTCACATGACTTCTCTGTGGTCACATGGCTTCTCTGTGGTCAGGTGGCTTCTCTGTGGTCACATTACTTCTCTAGTCACATGACTTCTCTGTGGTCACATGACTTCTCTGTGGTCAGGTGGCTTCTCTGTGGTCACATGACCTCTCTGTGGTCACATGACTTCTCTGTGGTCAGGTGGCTTCTCTGTGGTCACATGACTTCTCTGTGGTCACATGACTTCTCTGTGGTCACGTGACTTCTCTGTGGTCACATGGCTTCTCTGTGGTCACATGACTTCTCTGTGGTCACATGACTCCTCTGTTGTCACATGGCTTCTCTGTGGTCACATGACTTCTCTGTGGTCACATGACCTCTCTGTGGTCACATGACTTCTCTGTGGTCACGTGACTTCTCTGGGGTCACGTGACTTCTCATGACTTCTCTGTGGTCACATGACTTCTCTGTGGTCACATGACTTCTCTGTTGTCACATGACTTCTCTGTGGTCACGTGACTTCTCTGGGGTCACATGGCTTCTCTGTGGTCACATGACTTCTCTGTGGTCACATGACTTCTCTGTGGTCACATGACTTCTCTGTGTACACATGACTTCTCTGTGGTCACGTGACTTCTCTGTGGTCACATGACTTCTCTGTGGTCACATGACTTCTCTGTGGTCACATGGCTTCTCCTTGGTCAGGTGGCTTCTCTGTGGTCACATTACTTCTCTAGTCACATGACTTCTCTGTGGTCACATGACTTCTCTGTGGTCAGGTGGCTTCTCTGTGGTCACATGACCTCTCTGTGGTCACATGACTTCTCTGTGGTCAGGTGGCTTCTCTGTGGTCACATGACTTCTCTGTGGTCACATGACTTCTCTGTGGTCACGTGACTTCTCTGTGGTCACATGGCTTCTCTGTGGTCACATGACTTCTCTGTGGTCACATGACTTCTCTGTGGTCAGGTGGCTTCTCTGTGGTCACATGAATTCTCTGTGGTCACATGACTTCTCTGTGGTCAGGTGACTTCTCTGTGGTCACATGACTTCTCTGTGGTCACATGACTTCTCTGTGGTCACATGACTTCTCTGTTGTCAGGTGACTTCTCTGTGGTCAGGTGACTTCTCTGTGGTCACATGACTTCTCTGTGGTCAGGTGACTTCTCTGTGGTCACATGACTTCTCTGTGGTCACATGACTTCTCTGTGGTCAGGTGACTTCTCTGTGGTCACATGACTTCTCTGTGGTCACATGGCTTCTCTGTGGTCACATGACTTCTCTGTGGTCACATGACTTCTCTGTGGTCACATGACCTCTCTGTGGTCACATGACTTCTCTGTGGTCACGTGACTTCTCTGGGGTCACGTGACTTCTCATGACTTCTCTGTGGTCACATGACTTCTCTGTGGTCACATGGCTTCTCTGTGGTCACGTGACTTCTCTAGGGTCACATGGCTTCTCTGTGGTCACATGACTTCTCTGTGGTCACATGACTTCTCTGTGGTCACATGACTTCTCTGTGTACACATGACTTCTCTGTGGTCACGTGACTTCTCTGTGGTCAGGTGGCTTCTCTGTGGTCACATGACTTCTCTGTGGTCACATGGCTTCTCTGTGGTCACATGACTTATCTGTGGTCAGGTGGCTTCTCTGTGGTCAGGTGGCTTCTCTGTAGTCAGGTGGCTTCTCTGTGGTCACATGACTTCTCTGTAGTCACATGACTTCTCTGTGGTCACATGACTTCTCTGTGGTCAGGTGGCTTCTCTGTGGTCACATGACTTCTCTGTGGTCACATGACCTCTCTGTGGTCACATGACTTCTCTGTGGTCACATGACTTCTTTGTGGTCACATGACTTCTCTGTGGTCACATGACTTCTCTGTGGTCACATGGCTTCTCTGTGGTCAGGTGGCTTCTCTGTGGTCACATTACTTCTCTAGTCACATGACTTCTCTGTGGTCACATGACTTCTCTGTGGTCAGGTGGCTTCTCTGTGGTCACATGACCTCTCTGTGGTCACATGACTTCTCTGTGGTCAGGTGGCTTCTCTGTGGTCACATGACTTCTCTGTGGTCACATGACTTCTCTGTGGTCACGTGACTTCTCTGTGGTCACATGGCTTCTCTGTGGTCACATGACTTCTCTGTGGTCACATGACTTCTCTGTGGTCACATGACTTCTCTGTGGTCACATGACTTCTCTGTGGTCACATGGCTTCTCTGTGGTCACATGACTTCTCTGTGGTCACATGACTTCTCTGTGGTCAGGTGGCTTCTCTGTGGTCACATGAATTCTCTGTGGTCACATGACTTCTCTGTGGTCAGGTGACTTCTCTGTGGTCACATGACTTCTCTGTGGTCACATGACTTCTCTGTGGTCACATGACTTCTCTGTTGTCAGGTGACTTCTCTGTGGTCAGGTGACTTCTCTGTGGTCACATGACTTCTCTGTGGTCAGGTGACTTCTCTGTGGTCACATGACTTCTCTGTGGTCACATGACTTCTCTGTGGTCAGGTGACTTCTCTGTGGTCACATGACTTCTCTGTGGTCACATGGCTTCTCTGTGGTCACATGACTTCTCTGTGGTCACATGACTTCTCTGTGGTCACATGACTTCTCTGTGGTCACATGACCTCTCTGTGGTCACATGACTTCTCTGTGGTCACGTGACTTCTCTGGGGTCACGTGACTTCTCATGACTTCTCTGTGGTCACATGACTTCTCTGTGGTCACATGGCTTCTCTGTGGTCACGTGACTTCTCTAGGGTCACATGGCTTCTCTGTGGTCACATGACTTCTCTGTGGTCACATGACTTCTCTGTGGTCACATGACTTCTCTGTGTACACATGACTTCTCTGTGGTCACGTGACTTCTCTGTGGTCAGGTGGCTTCTCTGTGGTCACATGACTTCTCTGTGGTCACATGGCTTCTCTGTGGTCACATGACTTCTCTGTGGTCAGGTGGCTTCTCTGTGGTCAGGTGGCTTCTCTGTAGTCAGGTGGCTTCTCTGTGGTCACATGACTTCTCTGTAGTCACATGACTTCTCTGTGGTCACATGACTTCTCTGTGGTCAGGTGGCTTCTCTGTGGTCACATGACTTCTCTGTGGTCACATGACCTCTCTGTGGTCACATGACTTCTCTGTGGTCACATGACTTCTTTGTGGTCACATGACTTCTCTGTGGTCACATGACTTCTCTGTGGTCACATGGCTTCTCTGTGGTCAGGTGGCTTCTCTGTGGTCACATTACTTCTCTAGTCACATGACTTCTCTGTGGTCACATGACTTCTCTGTGGTCAGGTGGCTTCTCTGTGGTCACATGACCTCTCTGTGGTCACATGACTTCTCTGTGGTCAGGTGGCTTCTCTGTGGTCACATGACTTCTCTGTGGTCACATGACTTCTCTGTGGTCACGTGACTTCTCTGTGGTCACATGGCTTCTCTGTGGTCACATGACTTCTCTGTGGTCACATGACTTCTCTGTGGTCACATGACTTCTCTGTGGTCACATGACCTCTCTGTGGTCACATGACTTCTCTGTGGTCACGTGACTTCTCTGGGGTCACGTGACTTCTCATGACTTCTCTGTGGTCACATGACTTCTCTGTGGTCACATGACTTCTCTGTGGTCACATGACCTCTCTGTGGTCACATGACTTCTCTGTGGTCACGTGACTTCTCTGGGGTCACGTGACTTCTCATGACTTCTCTGTGGTCACATGACTTCTCTGTGGTCACATGGCTTCTCTGTGGTCACGTGACTTCTCTAGGGTCACATGGCTTCTCTGTGGTCACATGACTTCTCTGTGGTCACATGACTTCTCTGTGGTCACATGACTTCTCTGTGTACACATGACTTCTCTGTGGTCACGTGACTTCTCTGTGGTCAGGTGGCTTCTCTGTGGTCACATGACTTCTCTGTGGTCACATGGCTTCTCTGTGGTCACATGACTTCTCTGTGGTCAGGTGGCTTCTCTGTGGTCAGGTGGCTTCTCTGTGGTCAGGTGGCTTCTCTGTGGTCACATGACTTCTCTGTAGTCACATGACTTCTCTGTGGTCACATGACTTCTCTGTGGTCAGGTGGCTTCTCTGTGGTCACATGACTTCTCTGTGGTCACATGACCTCTCTGTGGTCACATGACTTCTCTGTGGGCACATGACTTCTTTGTGGTCACATGACTTCTCTGTGGTCACATGACTTCTCTGTGGTCACATGGCTTCTCTGTGGTCAGGTGGCTTCTCTGTGGTCACATTACTTCTCTAGTCACATGACTTCTCTGTGGTCACATGACTTCTCTGTGGTCAGGTGGCTTCTCTGTGGTCACGTGACTTCTCTGTGGTCACATGACTTCTCTGTAGTCACATGACTTCTCTGTGGTCACATGACTTCTCTGTGGTCACATGACTTCTCTGTGGTCACATGAATTCTCTGTGGTCACATGACTTCTCTGTGGTCACATGACTTCTCTGTGGTCAGGTGACTTCTCTGTGGTCACATGACTTCTCTGTGGTCACATGAATTCTCTGTGGTCACATGACTTCTCTGTGGTCACATGACTTCTTTGTGGTCACATGACTTCTCTGTGGTCACATGACTTCTCTGTGGTCACATGGCTTCTCTGTGGTCAGGTGGCTTCTCTGTGGTCACATTACTTCTCTAGTCACATGACTTCTCTGTGGTCACATGACTTCTCTGTGGTCACGTGACTTCTCTGTGGTCACATGACTTATCTGTGGTCAGGTGGCTTCTCTGTGGTCACATGAATTCTCTGTGGTCACATGACTTCTCTGTGGTCACATGACTTCTCTGTGGTCAGGTGACTTCTCTGTGGTCACATGACTTATCTGTGGTCACATGACTTCTCTGTGGTCACATGACTTCTCTGTGGTCAGGTGACTTCTCTGTGGTCAGGTGACTTCTCTGTGGTCACTTGACTTCTCTGTGGTCACATGACTTCTCTGTGGTCAGGTGACTTCTCTGTGGTCAGGTGACTTATCTGTGGTCACATGACTTCTCTGTGGTCACATGACTTCTCTGTGGTCAGGTGACTTCTCTGTGGTCACATGACTTCTCTGTGGTCACATGACTTCTCTATGGTCAGGTGACTTCTCTGTGGTCACATGACTTCTCTGTGGTCACATGACTTCTCTGTGGTCAGGTGACTTCTCTGTGGTCACATGACTTCTCTGTGGTCACATGACTTCTCTGTGGTCACATGACTTCTCTGTGGTCACATGACTTCTCTGTGGTCAGGTGACTTCTCTGTGGTCACATGACTTCTCTGTGGTCACATGACTTCTCTGTGGTCAGGTGACTTCTCTGTGGTCACATGACTTCTCTGTGGTCACATGACTTCTCTGTGGTCAGGTGACTTATCTGTGGTCAGGTGACTTCTCTGTGGTCACATGACTTCTCTGTGGTCACATGACTTCTCTGTGGTCACATGACTTCTCTATGGTCAGGTGACTTCTCTGTGGTCACATGACTTCTCTGTGGTCACATGACTTCTCTGTGGTCAGGTGACTTATCTGTGGTCACATGACTTCTCTGTGGTCACATTACTTCTCTGTGGTCAGGTGACTTCTCTGTGGTCACATGACTTCTCTGTGGTCACATGACTTCTCTATGGTCAGGTGACTTCTCTGTGGTCACATGACTTCTCTGTGGTCACATGACTTCTCTGTGGTCACATGACTTCTCTGTGGTCAGGTGACTTATCTGTGGTCACATGACTTCTCTGTGGTCACATTACTTCTCTGTGGTCAGGTGACTTCTCTGTGGTCACATGACTTCTCTGTGGTCACATGACTTCTCTATGGTCAGGTGACTTCTCTGTGGTCACATGACTTCTCTGTGGTCACATGACTTCTCTGTGGTCAGGTGACTTCTCTGTGGTCACATGACTTCTCTGTGGTCACATGACTTCTCTGTGGTCAGGTGACTTCTCTGTGGTCAGGTGACTTATCTGTGGTCACATGACTTCTCTGTGGTCACATGACTTCTCTGTGGTCAGGTGACTTCTCTGTGGTCACATGACTTCTCTGTGGTCACATGACTTCTCTATGGTCAGGTGACTTCTCTGTGGTCACATGACTTCTCTGTGGTCACATGACTTCTCTGTGGTCAGGTGACTTCTCTGTGGTCACATGACTTCTCTGTGGTCACATGACTTCTCTGTGGTCACATGACTTCTCTGTGGTCACATGACTTCTCTGTGGTCAGGTGACTTCTCTGTGGTCACATGACTTCTCTGTGGTCACATGACTTCTCTGTGGTCAGGTGACTTCTCTGTGGTCACATGACTTCTCTGTGGTCACATGACTTCTCTGTGGTCAGGTGACTTATCTGTGGTCAGGTGACTTCTCTGTGGTCACATGACTTCTCTGTGGTCACATGACTTCTCTGTGGTCACATGACTTCTCTATGGTCAGGTGACTTCTCTGTGGTCACATGACTTCTCTGTGGTCACATGACTTCTCTGTGGTCAGGTGACTTATCTGTGGTCACATGACTTCTCTGTGGTCACATTACTTCTCTGTGGTCAGGTGACTTCTCTGTGGTCACATGACTTCTCTGTGGTCACATGACTTCTCTATGGTCAGGTGACTTCTCTGTGGTCACATGACTTCTCTGTGGTCACATGACTTCTCTGTGGTCAGGTGACTTCTCTGTGGTCACATGACTTCTCTGTGGTCACATGACTTCTCTATGGTCAGGTGACTTCTCTGTGGTCACATGACTTCTCTGTGGTCACATGACTTCTCTGTGGTCAGGTGACTTCTCTGTGGTCAGGTGACTTCTCTGTGGTCACATGACTTCTCTGTGGTCACATGACTTCTCTGTGGTCAGGTGACTTCTCTGTGGTCACATGACTTCTCTGTGGTCACATGACTTCTCTGTGGTCAGGTGACTTCTCTGTGGTCACATGAATTCTCTGTGGTCACATGACTTCTCTGTGGTCACATGACGTCTCTGTGGTCACATGACTTAACAATATCTAGACTTAAATTCAGAATCAGAAAACGTTTTTGTCGATGAAGAAAATTCAGCAACAGAAACTTGCTTTGATTCGATGCAACATAAAACAATGAACAATGATAAAACAAGTTAACGCCCTGAAACAGCTCAGTCTGGAGTGAGTTCTGTAAGTCCACTGGACCCTCCTGACCACTGGACCCTCCTGACCACTGGACCCTCCTGACCACTGGACCCTCCAGACCACTGGACCCTCCTGACCACTGGACCCTCCTGACCACTGGACCCTCCAGACCACTGGACCCTCCTGACCACTGGACCCTCCAGACCACAGTCACATCTCTGGACAAATGAGGTATTTGGGGATGTGACAGAAGAGAGAAAAATGTTTTTGTTGTTGTTGTTGTTGCTGTTGTCGTTGGGTTCTAAAATTTGGCCGAGGGGCGGGGCCAGGAAAATATGGTGTGTTTGTGTGAACTAAGGAATTACTATAAACTTGTAACAAAGCAACAAATGCATTAAATAATGATTAATTATCTACTGTCTTCTACTGACCACAGGAGTCTTCTACTGTCCACAAGAGTCTTCTACTGTCCACAAGAGTCTTCTACTGTCCACAGGAGTCTTCTACTGTCCACAAGTGTCTTCTACTGTCCACAAGAGTCTTCTACTGTCCACAAGTGTCTTCTACTGTCCACAAGAGTCTTCTACTGTCCACAATAGTCTTCTACTGTCCACAAGAGTCTTCTACTGTCCACAAGAGTCTTCTACTGTCCACAAGAGTCTTCTACTGTCCACAAGTGTCTTCTACTGTCCACAAGAGTCTTCTACTGTCCACAAGAGTCTTCTACTGTCCACAAGAGTCTTCTACTGTCCACAAGTGTCTTCTACTGTCCACAATAGTCTTCTACTGTCCACAAGAGTCTTCTACTGTCCACAGGAGTCTTCTACTGTCCACAAGTGTCTTCTACTGTCCACAAGAGTCTTCTACTGTCCACAAGTGTCTTCTACTGTCCACAAGAGTCTTCTACTGTCCACAATAGTCTTCTACTGTCCACAAGAGTCTTCTACTGTCCACAAGTGTCTTCTACTGTCCACAAGAGTCTTCTACTGTCCACAATAGTCTTCTACTGTCCACAAGAGTCTTCTACTGTCCACAGGAGTCTTCTACTGTCCACAAGTGTCTTCTACTGTCCACAAGTGTCTTCTACTGTCCACAAGAGTCTTCTACTGTCCACAATAGTCTTCTACTGTCCACAAGAGTCTTCTACTGTCCACAGGAGTCTTCTACTGTCCACAAGTGTCTTCTACTGTCCACAAGAGTCTTCTACTGTCCACAAGTGTCTTCTACTGTCCACAGGAGTCTTCTACTGTCCACAAGTGTCTTCTACTGTCCACAGGAGTCTTCTACTGTCCACAAGAGTCTTCTACTGTCCACAGGATTCTTCTACTGTCCACAAGAGTCTTCTACTGTCCACAAGAGTCTTCTACTGTCCACAAGAGTCTTCTACTGTCCACAAGTGTCTTTTACTGTCCACAAGTGTCTTCTACTGTCCACAAGAGTCTTCTACTGTCCACAAGTGTCTTCTACTGTCCACAAGTGTCTTTTACTGTCCACAAGTGTCTTCTACTGTCCACAAGAGTCTTCTACTGTGTCAAACACTTGCTCTTCCTTTCTTTCTCATTCCATTTAAGCCTACGGCAAAAAATACATATATTTTATTTTAATCTTTAATATCCAATCCATTTTATTTCTATAGCACGATTTACACAACCAGAGGGTCCAAAGTGCTTCACAGCAGGTAAGAGACTACAGAGGCATAAATAGGATAAAAGTAATAAAATAATATTTAAAAACAAAATCAAATAGAAAATTAAATCAAACAAACACACTAAAATCAATGGAATAAAAATAAACAAAATAAATAAAAGGTGCTGCCCTCCCAACACGTATAAAACATACTACACACTACATGGAGTTAAGAGCCAGAGAAAACAGATGGTTTTAAGAAGCGATTTAAAAAGAGGCTTTTCTTATGGGGAGTGGCACTTTGTTCCACTGGAGCTGCCACTACAAAGGCTCCTTGACCTCTGACCTTTAGCCTAGTGGCACTGTAAGGAGCTGGTCAGCTGACCTGAGGGAACGGCTGGGAGTGTAGGGGTGTAGCAGCTCGGAGAGGTCAGGAGGGGCAAGACCATTTAAGGCTTTAAAAGTAAATAAAAGAGTTTTAAAATGAATCCTAAAATGGACGGGCTCCAGTGGAGTGAAGCTAAAAGAGGCGAAATGTGCTCATATTTTATTGTTCCAGTTAAAATAGAACTTGGACAAGCTTGGCGGGCCGGATTGAAAGGCCCAACGGGCCGGATGTGGCCCGCGGGCCGTAGTTTGGGGACCACTGATTTAAAGCAACAGAGTCCCTGCTGGACGGGAAGTGTCATTACAGCCAAGAATGAGGTCAATAACGTCTATAATGTGAAACGTAAAAATGTCAAAGAGAACACGCTTTTAAAGCCAGCAATCTGTAATTATACAAATGACTGGAGACTTTATTGCACCAAATATTACATTCATCAATAATCAATTAAAATATGTATAACATTAGCCTGTCGTGTGATCTTTAGAGCCACAGGTTTGGTTTGATCACAAATTACAGACATTGGAAAAGATCACAAAAAACATCAATAAAGCTTCAAAAAGACATGTTCTTTCCACTGTGTCAGTGACGTGTGTGTGACGTGTCTGTGACGTGTGTGTGACGTGTGTGTGACGTGTCTGTGACGTGTGTGTGACGTGTGTGTGACGTGTCTGTGACGTGTGTGTGACGTGTGTGTGACGTGTCTGTGACGTGTGTGTGACGTGTGTGTGACGTGTCTGTGACGTGTGTGTGACGTGTGTGTGACGTGTCAGTGACGTGTGTGTGACGTGTGTGTGACGTGTCTGTGACGTGTCTGTGACGTGTGTGTGACGTGTCAGTGACGTGTGTGTGACGTGTGTGTGACGTGTCTGTGACGTGTCTGTGACGTGTGTGTGACGTGTCTGTGACGTGTGTGTGACGTGTGTGTGACGTGTCTGTGACGTGTGTGTGACGTGTGTGTGACGTGTGTGTGACGTGTCTGTGACGTGTGTGTGACGTGTGTGTGACGTGTCAGTGACGTGTGTGTGACGTGTCAGTGACGTGTGTGTGACGTGTCAGTGACGTGTGTGTGACGTGTCAGTGACGTGTGTGTGACGTGTCTGTGACGTGTGTGTGACGTGTCTGTGACGTGTCTGTGACGTGTCTGTGACGTGTGTGTGACGTGTGTGTGACGTGTGTGTGACGTGTCAGTGACGTGTCTGTGACGTGTCTGTGACGTGTCTGTGACGTGTGTGTGACGTGTGTGTGACGTGTCTGTGACGTGTGTGTGACGTGTGTGTGACGTGTCTGTGACGTGTCTGTGACGTGTCTGTGACGTGTGTGTGACGTGTGTGTGACGTGTGTGTGACGTGTGTGTGACGTGTCGGTGACGTGTGTGTGACGTGTCAGTGACGTGTCTGTGACGTGTGTGTGACGTGTGTGTGACGTGTGTGTGACGTGTGTGTGACGTGTGTGTGACGTGTCGGTGACGTGTGTGTGACGTGTCAGTGACGTGTGTGTGACGTGTGTGTGACGTGTGTGTGACGTGTGTGTGACGTGTCTGTGACGTGTGTGTGACGTGTGTGTGACGTGTGTGTGACGTGTCTGTGACGTGTCTGTGACGTGTCTGTGACGTGTGTGTGACGTGTCTGTGACGTGTGTGTGACGTGTCTGTGACGTGTCTGTGACGTGTGTGTGACGTGTCTGTGACGTGTGTGTGACGTGTGTGTGACGTGTGTGTGACGTGTGTGTGACGTGTCTGTGACGTGTGTGTGACGTGTGTGTGACGTGTGTGTGACGTGTCTGTGACGTGTCTGTGACGTGTCTGTGACGTGTGTGTGACGTGTCTGTGACGTGTGTGTGACGTGTGTGTGACGTGTGTGTGACGTGTCTGTGACGTGTCTGTGACGTGTGTGTGACGTGTCTGTGACGTGTGTGTGACGTGTCTGTGACGTGTGTGTGACGTGTGTGTGACGTGTCAGTGACGTGTCAGTGACGTGTGTGTGACGTGTGTGTGACGTGTGTGTGACGTGTCTGTGACGTGTCAGTGACGTGTCTGTGACGTGTCAGTGACGTGTCAGTGGCGTTTCAGTGACGTGTCAGTGACGTGACGTGTCAGTGACGTGTCTGTGACGTGTCTGTGACGTGTCAGTGACGTGTCAGTGACGTGTCAGTGACGTGTCAGTGGCGTGTCAGTGGCGTGTCAGTGACGTGTCAGTGGCGTGTCAGTGACGTGTCAGTGACGTGTCAGTGGCGTGTCAGTGACGTGTCAGTGGCGTGTCAGTGACGTGTCAGTGACGTGTCAGTGACGTGTCTGTGACGTGTCAGTGACGTTTGTGTGACGTGTCAGTGACGTGTCAGTGACGTGTGTGTGACGTGTGTGTGACGTGTGTGTGACGTGTCTGTGACGTGTCAGTGACGTGTCTGTGACGTGTCAGTGACGTGTCAGTGGCGTTTCAGTGACGTGTCAGTGACGTGACGTGTCAGTGACGTGTCTGTGACGTGTCTGTGACGTGTCAGTGATGTGTCTGTGACGTGTCAGTGACGTGTCTGTGACATGTCAGTGACGTGTCAGTGACGTGACGTGTCAGTGACGTGTCAGTGACGTGTCAGTGACGTGTGTGTGACGTGTCTGTGACGTGTCTGTGACGTGTCTGTGACGTGTCAGTGATGTGTCTGTGACGTGTCAGTGACGTGTCTGTGACGTGTCAGTGACGTGTCAGTGGCGTTTCAGTGACGTGTCAGTGACGTGTCAGTGACGTGTCAGTGACGTGTCAGTGACGTGTCAGTGACGTGTCTTTGACGTGTGTGTGACGTGTCTGTGACGTGTCAGTGACGTGTCAGTGACGTGTCAGTGGCGTGTCAGTGGCGTGTCAGTGACGTGTCAGTGGCGTGTCAGTGACGTGTCAGTGACGTGTCAGTGACGTGTCAGTGACGTGTGTGTGACGTGTCTGTGACGTGTCAGTGACGTGTCAGTGGCGTGTCAGTGGCGTGTCAGTGACGTGTCAGTGACGTGTCAGTGGCGTGTCAGTGGCGTGTCAGTGACGTGTCAGTGGCGTGTCAGTGACGTGTCAGTGACGTGTCAGTGGCGTGTCAGTGACGTGTCAGTGGCGTGTCAGTGACGTGTCAGTGACGTGTCTGTGACGTGTCAGTGACGTGTGTGTGACGTGTCAGTGACGTGTCAGTGACGTGTGTGTGACGTGTGTGTGACGTGTGTGTGACGTGTCTGTGACGTGTCAGTGACGTGTCTGTGACGTGTCAGTGACGTGTCAGTGGCGTTTCAGTGACGTGTCAGTGACGTGACGTGTCAGTGACGTGTCTGTGACGTGTCTGTGACGTGTCAGTGATGTGTCTGTGACGTGTCAGTGACGTGTCTGTGACATGTCAGTGACGTGTCAGTGACGTGACGTGTCAGTGACGTGTCAGTGACGTGTCAGTGACGTGTGTGTGACGTGTCTGTGACGTGTCTGTGACGTGTCTGTGACGTGTCAGTGATGTGTCTGTGACGTGTCAGTGACGTGTCTGTGACGTGTCAGTGACGTGTCAGTGGCGTTTCAGTGACGTGTCAGTGACGTGTCAGTGACGTGTCAGTGACGTGTCAGTGACGTGTCAGTGACGTGTCTTTGACGTGTGTGTGACGTGTCTGTGACGTGTCAGTGACGTGTCAGTGGCGTGTCAGTGGCGTGTCAGTGGCGTGTCAGTGGCGTGTCAGTGACGTGTCAGTGACGTGTCAGTGACGTGTCAGTGACGTGTGTGTGACGTGTCTGTGACGTGTCAGTGACGTGTCAGTGACGTGTCAGTGACGTGTCTGTGACGTGTCAGTGACGTGTCAGTGGCGTTTCAGTGACGTGTCAGTGACGTGTCAGTGACGTGTCAGTGACGTGTCAGTGACGTGTCAGTGACGTGTCTTTGACGTGTGTGTGACGTGTCTGTGACGTGTCAGTGACGTGTCAGTGACGTGTCAGTGGCGTGTCAGTGGCGTGTCAGTGACGTGTCAGTGGCGTGTCAGTGACGTGTCAGTGACGTGTCAGTGACGTGTCAGTGACGTGTGTGTGACGTGTCTGTGACGTGTCAGTGACGTGTCAGTGGCGTGTCAGTGGCGTGTCAGTGACGTGTCAGTGACGTGTCAGTGGCGTGTCAGTGGCGTGTCAGTGACGTGTCAGTGGCGTGTCAGTGACGTGTCAGTGACGTGTCAGTGGCGTGTCAGTGACGTGTCAGTGGCGTGTCAGTGACGTGTCAGTGACGTGTCTGTGACGTGTCAGTGACGTGTGTGTGACGTGTCAGTGACGTGTCAGTGACGTGTGTGTGACGTGTGTGTGACGTGTGTGTGACGTGTCTGTGACGTGTCAGTGACGTGTCTGTGACGTGTCAGTGACGTGTCAGTGGCGTTTCAGTGACGTGTCAGTGACGTGACGTGTCAGTGACGTGTCTGTGACGTGTCTGTGACGTGTCAGTGATGTGTCTGTGACGTGTCAGTGACGTGTCTGTGACATGTCAGTGACGTGTCAGTGACGTGACGTGTCAGTGACGTGTCAGTGACGTGTCAGTGACGTGTGTGTGACGTGTCTGTGACGTGTCTGTGACGTGTCTGTGACGTGTCAGTGATGTGTCTGTGACGTGTCAGTGACGTGTCTGTGACGTGTCAGTGACGTGTCAGTGGCGTTTCAGTGACGTGTCAGTGACGTGTCAGTGACGTGTCAGTGACGTGTCAGTGACGTGTCAGTGACGTGTCTTTGACGTGTGTGTGACGTGTCTGTGACGTGTCAGTGACGTGTCAGTGGCGTGTCAGTGGCGTGTCAGTGGCGTGTCAGTGGCGTGTCAGTGACGTGTCAGTGACGTGTCAGTGACGTGTCAGTGACGTGTGTGTGACGTGTCTGTGACGTGTCAGTGACGTGTCAGTGGCGTGTCAGTGGCGTGTCAGTGACGTGTCAGTGACGTGTCAGTGGCGTGTCAGTGGCGTGTCAGTGACGTGTCAGTGGCGTGTCAGTGACGTGTCAGTGACGTGTCAGTGGCGTGTCAGTGACGTGTCAGTGGCGTGTCAGTGACGTGTCAGTGACGTGTCAGTGACGTGTCTGTGACGTGTCAGTGAAGTGTCAGTGACGTGTGTGTGACGTGTCTGTGACGTGTCAGTGACGTGTCAGTGGCGTGTCAGTGACGTGTCAGTGACGTGTCAGTGACGTGTCTGTGACGTGTCAGTGAAGTGTCAGTGACGTGTGTGTGACGTGTCTGTGACGTGTCAGTGACGTGTCAGTGGCGTGTCAGTGACGTGTCAGTGACGTGTCAGTGACGTGTCTGTGACGTGTCTGTGACGTGTCAGTGACGTGTGTGTGACGTGTCTGTGACGTGTCAGTGAAGTGTCAGTGACGTGTCAGTGGCGTGTCAGTGACGTGTCAGTGACGTGTCAGTGACGTGTCAGTGACGTGTGTGTGACGTGTCTGTGACGTGTGTGTGACGTGTCTGTGACGTGTCAGTGACGTGTGTGTGACGTGTCTGTGACGTGTGTGTGACGTGTGTGTGACGTGTCAGTGACGTGTCATTTCCCCTCAGTCTTCAGTCCAATCAGCTCCGGGAGTGAGTCATATGTTTCCTGAATAATTAAATGCATCATTTTTATTTTCTGAGTCATTCACTGGCTGTAGTTTTTGTTGTTGTCGCAAAGGCAATACTTATAATGATATTTATGTGTAATGGTAATTTAATCACCTTTAATTATTAGATTATCGTTCAATCTATTTTAATTGTTTTGAGCGAAGAAAAATGTCAATATCAACCATAGAATCTATTCAATAATATATTTAAAAGCCAAAAAATATCTGATTACATTTTAAAATGAATATGTTAGACATGAAAAAAATATCAATATATTATTTATATGTCCATGGTACAGGTTAACCTGGTTACTCACGGGTTACTCACGGGTTACTCACGGGTAACTCACGGGTTACTCACGGGTTACTCACGGGTAACTCACGGGTTACTCACGGGTAACTCACGGGTTACTCACGGGTTACTCACGGGTAACTCACGGGTAACTCACGGGTTACTCACGGGTAACTCACGGGTTACTCACGGGTAACTCACGGGTAACTCACGGGTTACTCACGGGTAACTCACGGGTTACTCACGGGTTACTCACGGGTAACTCACGGGTAACTCACGGGTAACTCACGGGTAACTCACGGGTTACTCACGGGTAACTCACGGGTTACTCACGGGTAACTCACGGGTAACTCACGGGTTACTCACGGGTAACTCACGGGTTACTCACGGGTTACTCACGGGTTACTCACGGGTTACTCACGGGTAACTCACGGGTAACTCACGGGTTACTCACGGGTTACTCACGGGTAACTCACGGGTAACTCACGGGTTACTCACGGGTTACTCACGGGTAACTCACGGGTTACTCACGGGTAACTCACGGGTAACTCACGGGTTACTCACGGGTTACTCACGGGTAACTCACGGGTAACTCACGGGTTACTCACGGGTAACTCACGGGTAACTCACGGGTTACTCACGGGTTACTCACGGGTAACTCACGGGTTACTCACGGGTTACTCACGGGTTACTCACGGGTTACTCACGGGTTACTCACGGGTAACTCACGGGTAACTCACGGGTTACTCACGGGTAACTCACGGGTAACTCACGGGTTACTCACGGGTAACTCACGGGTTACTCACGGGTAACTCACGGGTAACTCACGGGTTACTCACGGGTTACTCACGGGTAACTCACGGGTTACTCACGGGTAACTCACGGGTTACTCACGGGTAACTCACGGGTTACTCACGGGTTACTCACGGGTAACTCACGGGTTACTCACGGGTAACTCACGGGTAACTCACGGGTTACTCACGGGTTACTCACGGGTAACTCACGGGTAACTCACGGGTTACTCACGGGTAACTCACGGGTAACTCACGGGTTACTCACGGGTTACTCACGGGTAACTCACGGGTAACTCACGGGTTACTCACGGGTTACTCACGGGTAACTCACGGGTAACTCACGGGTTACTCACGGGTTACTCACGGGTTACTCACGGGTAACTCACGGGTAACTCACGGGTTACTCACGGGTTACTCACGGGTAACTCACGGGTAACTCACGGGTTACTCACGGGTTACTCACGGGTTACTCACGGGTAACTCACGGGTTACTCACGGGTTACTCACGGGTAACTCACGGGTAACTCACGGGTTACTCACGGGTAACTCACGGGTAACTCACGGGTTACTCACGGGTTACTCACGGGTTACTCACGGGTTACTCACGGGTAACTCACGGGTAACTCACGGGTTACTCACGGGTTACTCACGGGTAACTCACGGGTTACTCACGGGTAACTCACGGGTAACTCACGGGTTACTCACGGGTTACTCACGGGTAACTCACGGGTAACTCACGGGTTACTCACGGGTAACTCACGGGTAACTCACGGGTTACTCACGGGTTACTCACGGGTAACTCACGGGTAACTCACGGGTTACTCACGGGTTACTCACGGGTAACTCACGGGTAACTCACGGGTTACTCACGGGTTACTCACGGGTAACTCACGGGTAACTCACGGGTTACTCACGGGTTACTCACGGGTTACTCACGGGTAACTCACGGTTAACTCACGGGTAACTCACGGGTTACTCACGGGTTACTCACGGGTAACTCACGGGTTACTCACGGGTTACTCACGGGTTACTCACGGGTAACTCACGGGTAACTCACGGGTTACTCACGGGTAACTCACGGGTAACTCACGGGTAACTCACAGGTTACTCACGGGTTACTCACGGGTTACTCACGGGTTACTCACGGGTAACTCACGGGTAACTCACGGGTAACTCACGGGTAACTCACGGGTTACTCACGGGTTACTCACGGGTTACTCACGGGTAACTCACGGGTTACTCACGGGTTACTCACGGGTTACTCACGGGTTACTCACGGGTAACTCACGGGTTACTCACGGGTTACTCACGGGTTACTCACGGGTTACTCATGGTCTGAGTGATATTTGAGAATGAAATGTGATGATTCTAGAGTTTATCTGTCTGTTAAGGAGTTTTGGTCATTCATATCACAAACAACAAAAGATGATTTGTCTGTCGATCCCAGATATTTAACTTGTCAAACATGTAAACATTGAAGCATTGTTGTTTTTGCTCATATATCTTATGGTCCTGACAAACTGGACATGTAGTTCACAATAAGACAGAAGAGGTAGAACCGTCACAAACGTGTGCTTAGGAGACCTTGATGGCCGCGTACTCAGATCTCTCTTCTGTTACGGTCCAGGGCCGAGGAGAAGCCGTTGCTAGGTGCTGATGGTTCAAAGCTGCATAAACAACAGCGCTCTCCTCTTCCTCTGGGCCGTCTCTGTATGGAACATCTTCTATTTGTCCGTACACATTGTGAGGAGGAGCAGAGGAGGACTTGTTCCTCCTGCTGGCTCGGTGAGCTGGAGGCCCTCGGGGACTTGCTCTCGGTAACGTCTGGTGGCTTGAGTGGTGGACAGGCTGGTCCACCATGGGGACGTCTATGTACTGGAAGTGTCAGAACAAGTTGGGTTTGAGACCTTAGTGCAGTATCATTAAAGTCATGTGAAATACATAAATGATCCAACTGTACCTGGTTTCCACTTTGAACCTTCTTGGTTTTACCTGCCAACAACAGCAACAACATGAGGCCGCGTAGTGACAATAGAAGCAAGATTCTGTCCCACCATTCGATCTTACCACTGCATCCTCGTAATGACAACACAGATATGATCGTCACAATGATGACAAATCCTACAATTCCCGCCGTAGTATACAGATAAAGCCACACATGTCTGTCAGTGCTGACATCAGAGGATGTGTCATCTGCAAAACAACAAGGTTCACATCAACAAAACCATCTTTAAGATAGATTTAAGACTTATTCACTTTTCTCACTTTGTTCCTTAACCGTGCCATTCACGTAGTCACCTAAAAGATGAATAATCATATTATTATTCATGAAAACACTGAACATTGGTGCATTTCAATAAAATATCTCACCTCTCAGTGAAAGATTGATTATGTGACTCTGATCATTTCCAAGTTGACACTGATATAATCCTAAATCACTGCTTTGGACATTGTTGAATATTAAAAAAGATGTCATCTCATTGGTGTTTGTCTCCTCTGTTTTTTGAACACTTGAGTTCAATTTCACTTTCTCGTCTCCTTCCAGTTTAAACCATGTGATTGTTGGAATATCTTCAGTACAAACACGTACAGGGCAGAGAAGCTCCAGTGGCTCTCCCAGTTTGGCCTCATAGGTTGTGTAGCGGCGGACTTTAATTCCATTTTCACATGTTTTATCTGTAGAGAAACATTGACATTAGAGATCATGGTTCTTTTCACAAGCCTCTAATACGTGCACAATGTGATGGTTCTTGTTACAACATGAGCTGCATGTGTGTGTTCTATAATCGCATCACTATTCTGAAAGTGCTACATTTATAGTCAAACTGGGGAAATGTGTGGGCAAGTAATGAAGAAGAAGATGTTTGTTACAAAAGTGTGTTCCCCACTCACTCCCTCAGACTGTGGAACAAATGAGCTGAACTCACGTTACATTCGACCCCCGACTTGAGAAGCACAGAGCAAATGTAGAGCATAAGTCTATGAGAACACAATGTATACTAGATCCTCTGTTTATTCACCTTTAATATAGATGTAGTTCTATATTCAGTGAGAACACACTTACCCTCAGCGTCCAGAGTGAGGCACAGCACGGTCATCACAATCAACCTGGACGTCCAGACATGGCAAAACGTCATCTTGTCAAGTTCAGGGAAAGATCTGATCATCTGCCACAAATCCAAGAGTGAGATGTTCCTCTGAGTACATTTTAAAGGTTCTGAGAGTGATGCTGTTGCCTACTTCCTCTTTCACTACCTGAAGACTGTTCCCCCAGGGCCAGAGAAAAGGTAGATTAGTGGGAGGGGCTTCTATAACATGTCTATATATACATATACATATACATATATGTATAACATGTATATAAGTCTGAAAGGAGTGATGAAGGGGCTTTCCATGTGAATAAGACCCTGTGCTGTAAATGTAGTGTTTGGGGAGCGTGTGACGCTCGCTCACTTCCTCTTCGTGCCTTTCATGTACGTGCTGCAAACTAGTGCGGCCTCCTGCACGGGCCTCCTGCACGGGCCTCCTGCACGGGCCTCCTGCACGAGCCTCCTACACGAGCCTGCTGCACGAGCCTCCTGCACGAGCCTCCTGCACGAGCCTCCTGCACGAGCCTCCTGCACGGGCCTCCTGCACGGGCCTCCTGCACGAGCCTCCTGCACGAGCCTCCTCCTGCACGATCCTCCTACACGAGCCTCCTACACGAGCCTCCTACACGAGCCTGCTGCACGATCCTCCTGCACAAGCCTCCTCCTGCACGGGCCTCCTGCACGAGCCTCCTGCACGAGCCTCCTACACGAGCCTGCTGCTTGAGCCTCCTCCTACACGAGCCTCCTACACGAGCCTCCTACACGAGCCTCCTACACGAGCCTGCTGCTTGAGCCTCCTCCTACACAAGCCTCCTACACGAGCCTCCTACACGAGCCTCCTGCACGAGCCTCCTGCACGAGCCTCCTGCACGAGCCTGCTGCACAAGCCTCCTACACGAGCCTCCTACACGAGCCTCCTCCTGCACGAGCCTCCTGCACGAGCCTCCTGCACGAGCCTGCTGCACGAGCCTCCTACAAGAGCCTCCTGCACGAGCCTGCTGCACGATCCTCCTGCACAAGCCTCCTCCTGCACGGGCCTCCTGCACGAGCCTCCTACACGAGCCTGCTGCATGAGCCTCCTCCTGCACGAGCCTCCTACACGAGCCTCCTACACGAGCCTGCTGCACGATCCTCCTGCACGAGCCTCCTGCACGAGCCTCCTACACGAGCCTCCTACACGAGCCTCCTACACGAGCCTGCTGCACGAGCCTCCTACACGAGCCTCCTGCACGAGCCTCCTGCACGAGCCTGCTGCACGAGCCTCCTACACGAGCCTCCTACACGAGCCTGCTGCATGAGCCTCCTCCTGCACGAGCCTCCTGCACGAGCCTGCTGCACGAGCCTCCTACAAGAGCCTCCTGCACGAGCCTCCTGCACGAGCCTCCTACAAGAGCCTCCTACAAGAGCCTGCTGCACGATCCTCCTGCACAAGCCTCCTCCTGCACGGGCCTCCTGCACGAGCCTCCTACACGAGCCTGCTGCATGAGCCTCCTCCTGCACGAGCCTCCTGCACGAGCCTGCTGCACGAGCCTCCTACAAGAGCCTCCTGCACGAGCCTCCTGCACGAGCCTCCTACAAGAGCCTCCTACAAGAGCCTGCTGCACGATCCTCCTGCACAAGCCTCCTCCTGCACGAGCCTCCTACACGAGCCTCCTGCACGAGCCTCCTGCACGGACCTCCTGCACGAGCCTCCTCCTGCACGAGCCTCCTCCTGCACGAGCCTCCTGCACGAGCCTGCTGCATGAGCCTCCTCCTGCACGAGCCTCCTGCACGAGCCTGCTGCACGATCCTCCTGCACAAGCCTCCTCCTGCACGGGCCTCCTGCACGAGCCTCCTACACGAGCCTGCTGCATGAGCCTCCTCCTGCACGAGCCTCCTACACGAGCCTCCTACACGAGCCTGCTGCACGATCCTCCTGCACGAGCCTCCTGCACGAGCCTCCTACACGAGCCTCCTACACGAGCCTCCTACACGAGCCTGCTGCACGAGCCTCCTGCACGAGCCTGCTGCACGAGCCTCCTACAAGAGCCTCCTGCACGAGCCTCCTGCACGAGCCTCCTACAAGAGCCTCCTACAAGAGCCTGCTGCACGATCCTCCTGCACAAGCCTCCTCCTGCACGAGCCTCCTACACGAGCCTCCTGCACGAGCCTCCTGCACGGACCTCCTGCACGAGCCTCCTCCTGCACGAGCCTCCTCCTACACGAGCCTGCTGCACGAGCCTCCTGCACGAGCCTCCTGCACAAGCCTCCTGCACGAGCCTCCTGCACGAGCCTCCTGCACGGGCCTCCTACACGAGCCTCCTGCACGGGCCTCCTACACGAGCCTCCTGCACGAGCCTCCTGCACGGGCCTCCTACACGAGCCTCCTCCTGCACGAGCCTCCTGCACGAGCCTCCTGCACGAGCCTCCTACACGAGCCTGCTGCTTGAGCCTCCTCCTACACGAGCCTCCTACACGAGCCTGCTGCTTGAGCCTCCTCCTACACGAGCCTCCTACACGAGCCTCCTACACGAGCCTCCTACACGAGCCTGCTGCATGAGCCTCCTGCACGAGCCTCCTACACGAGCCTCCTACACGAGCCTCCTACACGAGCCTGCTGCATGAGCCTCCTCCTGCACGAGCCTCCTGCACGAGCCTCCTACACGAGCCTGCTGCACGAGCCTCCTACACGAGCCTGCTGCATGAGCCTCCTCCTGCACGAGCCTGCTGCACGAGCCTCCTACACGAGCCTGCTGCACGAGCTCTGTGGTTTTTGGAGGAGGTTTTACCGTGTGCATTAAAGAAAGTGTTGAGCGTTATATGACCTCATAAACTGGTGGTGTTCAGAGTGTGTGGTTACAATCAGTGCCATCAGCGCCTCTGTGGTCAGTCAACAGGTAAAGTGTCTGTGTGGTCAGTCAACAGGTAAAGTGTCTGTGTGGTCAGTCAACAGGTAAAGTGTCTGTGTGGTCAGTCAACAGGTAAAGGGCCTGTGTGGTCAGTCAACAGGTAAAGGGCCTGTGTGGTCAGTCAACAGGTAAAGTGTCTGTGTGGTCAGTCAACAGGTAAAGTGTCTGTGTGGTCAGTCAACAGGTAAAGTGTCTGTGTGGTCAGTCAACAGGTAAAGTGTCTCTGTGGTCAGTCAACAGGTAAAGTGTCTGTGTGGTCAGTCAACAGGTAAAGTGTCTGTGTGGTCAGTCAGCAGGTAAAGTGTCTGTGTGGTCAGTCAACAGGTAAAGTGTCTGTGTGGTCAGTCAACAGGTAAAGTGTCTGTGTGGTCAGTCAACAGGTAAAGGGCCTGTGTGGTCAGTCAACAGGTAAAGGGCCTGTGTGGTCAGTCAACAGGTAAAGGGCCTGTGTGGTCAGTCAACAGGTAAAGTGTCTGTGTGGTCAGTCAACAGGTAAAGGGCCTGTGTGGTCAGTCAACAGGTAAAGGGCCTGTGTGGTCAGTCAACAGGTAAAGGGCCTGTGTGGTCAGTCAACAGGTAAAGGGCCTGTGTGGTCAGTCAACAGGTAAAGGGCCTGTGTGGTCAGTCAACAGGTAAAGCGGTCAACAATTCAAGCCTTTGCTTCGAACCAGTCCAAAATAATGGGAAATGAAACCCTGGCCTGTGGTGGTCCTTGATGCACTTTTGAATGATGGATAAAATCTATATTCATAAATATCATGTTTGAGTTTTGTAGGTTTCAGCTAAATGTTTAGTGTTAAACTCAGACAATCATGTCTCATCTTTCTGAAATGATGTATTAGTATTAACAATAACATTGCTATTTAAGGCATTAATAAGCATGTGGTGGCTCATTGTATACAAATAACTATTACAAAAATACTTTTAATTTTGAAATGAGTGCAAAAATGTAAAGATTTGCAACATTAACATCACAAAAAATCTAAAATAGCCGATTTAATACCGATGCAGATTTTTGTTGATAAAGAGTGGATAAAGTTAGTGAATCTAGTTAGTGATGACCAGGTTCAACGTGTGCGAAATTTGGGTATTTCCTAACGTTATCATCACATAATATAATCTAAATAACATTTCTGCAATGTTCTGGCATATTTACTGTAACTTGTGCTCATGAATATACACTGTCTCTATCAAATACATACATTAAATAGTGATCAAGTTTTTCTTTGATTTGTTCAGCTCATTTATTATTGCCGTTTCATGTGAGAGATGGTTTTTAAGTTAAGCAGCAGCGCCCCCTCGTGGCGATGTCTGATGCAGAATAATGATGACGTACGCACGTCATGACGTAAGCACGCAGTGACGTACATTCTTACGTTCCGGCGAGCCGAAAATGGCGGAGTACCTGGCATCCATTTTCGGCACTGAGAAAGACAAGTAAGTGAATTGAACCTTTGATCATTGGAATGGATTCTCCAGCAGTTTGTGTTCAGAACGTTGACATTATTGTACACGTTTAAGCTCAGCGCGGTGTATTTACGGACTCGATGTGGCGCGAGATTCCTCAGTCAGAGCGTCCATGCTAATGCTAACGCTAACGCTAGCGCTTTGAATGAGGCTCTTCACAACATGAGGGTCACACACCTCACTCTCCCGCGCTGCCTGTGCAAACTAAACGTGTTTGACTCAATCCTGCTGCACTTCCTGCAGACTCCGGGCTCAGTGTGAGCTCAGTGTGTGCGGTTAGTCCTCAGTGTGTGGCACATGCACACACACTTGTCCATGTTTGGTTCCACCAGTGGAGAGCAGCACAAGCCTCTTTTGGAGGGAATGGCGAAGGCTAAACTTGTCATATGTCATTCGTGTTTACAAATGCAAACAGATCTTTATAACTCTTAAAATGCAGAAAGCCTGTAATATTAAACAGGGTACATATGAGACATGTCCATATGAGACATGTCCAGCTGGACTTAGATAAGATAAGATATTCCTTTATTGTCTTTTATAACCCTACTCTTTGTTATCTTCAGTTGTATGTGTCAACACAGATATTTATCCATCCATGTTTTTTTAGAGTCAATTGTTCCTTCTACTTCAAAATCGGAGCCTGCAGACATGGGGACCGCTGCTCGCGATTGCACAACAAACCAACTTTCAGCCAGGTTGGTATCTCCAGACACTTCTAAACACGTGTTTGTGCATTCACGTGTTTCATACATGGAATTATGATGTCCTGTATTTAATCATTGTGTACGTTTTTATCATTGTCATTTCTGCAGACGATCTTGATTCAGAACATCTACCGCAATCCCCAGAACAGTGCCCAGACGGCAGACGCCTCCCGCTGTAAGTCAACGTGCTGCTCTTTCTTCTGGTGCTTCCATTTGGTTCACTGGAGATATGTTATCTCTGTTGGATTCAGAGAAAAACAGCAATAAACAGTGTTCATGCTTCCAAAGCGTTTGTTCATCTGTGAAGGGCCCTTCATTAGTGCTGGTGGAAACCAGCACCTGTAGAGGAGTTAATGATTCTATATTCCTCCTTCTAAACAATATATAAATATACCGTAGAGCTTACTGCAGACAGGTAGGTCTTAAATATACTTGCGTATAAGTTTGTAACAAAGTTACAATCACGATAATCTGTTTATTTGAATATTTTAATCATCTTATTGTGAAGATTTTATTTGTAGATTCAATAAAAAATCCCATCCAAAAGCACATGAACATGTCAGCCACTCCAAACGTTTTCTTGTGTAGTTTGTCAGTCCAAATCTAATCATATTTTCCTCCCCAGCTCTAAGCATTAGTGGAATTTTGTCACAAAAGTTTACGTTTTGTATTTCAGACCATTCCCCTCTTGAACATTTACCTTCATTACCTTGAAATCTCTGCCCAGTCTGCCGATGGTTTACGCTGTAAGTCTTCCCTTTATCTGCAGGACCTTCTGGCACTGACTGCTCTTGATTTAAAATAACACATCCCAGTGGACTGGGCCTGATTTGGCTTAGGGCCTGATTTGGCTTAGGGCCTGATTTGGCTTAGGGCCTGATTTGGCTTAGGGCAGGATGCTCCACCTCATATTCTGGACGCAGTAACTGTCCACATGCTGTTTTGCATGTTTGGTTAAAGGCCGGTACACTGAAGTGAACCCTGTCACAGAACTGTAATGTCTTCTGATGACAGTTAGACAAAATGGCAGTATGTTTTGTTCCTGCAGATGGTCCGTGCTAAGCAGTTTGAATAAGCACTTTTAAACTAAGCTGCATCTTACTGCACGTCACTGAACTGTTGACATTTTGTAGGTGCCGTCAGCGATGTGGAAATGCAAGAGCATTACGACGAGTTCTTTGAGGTCAGTGGCCTTTTGTGTCCCTCATTTGAACATGTTATCTGCCCGTCAAGTGACGCAAGTCAAGGCTCATGTCAACATTGAGTTCAACAACTGAAGGTCTAAATGAAATGGATTAGATTGCTGTGGTTGATGCTGTTAAATGCTCCTAAACAGGAGGTGTTCACAGAAATGGAGGAGAAATATGGAGAGGTGGAGGAAATGAACGTCTGTGATAACCTCGGTGATCACCTTGTGGGCAATGTTTATGTGAAGGTAACTGTCTGTGTTTTTTTAAAGGATTCAATGTTCCTGAATGTGCCTCTAAACTTGAATGTCTTTGTTGCAAATGTGTAGTTTCGTCGTGAGGAAGATGCAGAGAAGGCGGTCATGGACCTGAACAACCGGTGGTTTAACGCTCAGCCCATCCACGCCGAGCTCTCTCCTGTCACTGACTTCAGAGAAGCCTGCTGTCGGCAGTACGAGATGGGGTCAGTGTCCACTTCCTGTTTGTGTTGGACAGATATGAACGCTCTGGTGGAGAGAGGTTCAGACACATCACATCCACTGTAGAGTTATAATCATGTGCTGAGTGTGTTAGCACCAGCCTCATCAACCCATCCATCATCCTGCCCCTGTTAGGGTGAGCCCTGCTCCTGTTAGGGTGAGGCCCTGCTCCTGTTAGGGTGAGCCCTGCTCCTGTTAGGGTGAGCCCTGCTCCTGTTAGGGTGAGGCCTGCTCCTGTTAGGGTGAGGCCCTGCTCCCGTTAGGGTGAGGCCCTGCTCCTGTTAGGGTGAGGCCCGCTCCTGTTAGGGTGAGGCCCTGCTCCCGTTAGGGTGAGCCCTGCTCCTGTTAGGGTGAGGCCCGCTCCTGTTAGGGTGAGGCCCTGCTCCCGTTAGGGTGAGGCCCTGCTCCCGTTAGGGTGAGGCCCGCTCCTGTTAGGGTGAGGCCCTGCTCCCGTTAGGGTGAGGCCCTGCTCCCGTTAGGGTGAGCCCTGCTCCTGTTAGGGTGAGGCCCGCTCCTGTTAGGGTGAGGCCCTGCTCCCGTTAGGGTGAGGCCCTGCTCCCGTTAGGGTGAGGCCCGCTCCCGTTAGGGTGAGGCCCTGCTCCCGTTAGGGTGAGGCCCTGCTCCCGTTAGGGTGAGGCCCTGCTCCCGTTAGGGTGAGGGGTGCTGTCCCTCACAACAATAGAGGGACAACAGGGACAGAGCCTTTTTACCTCTCGCATTTGATGCTTTTACTGGTAAATGATGAATGGTTTGTGTTGGTGCAAAGCACCCGTGGGTGCTGTTCCTTTGGTCAAAGCTGATCTTGTGACACTTTGTGCTTGTTTACTGTGAGCTTGAGTGGCAGGTTCTCTGAAGTGTGTGTTCTTGTTGGACAGAGAGTGCACTCGAGGCGGCTTCTGTAACTTCATGCATCTCAAACCCATTTCAAGGGAACTTCGCCGGGAGCTTTACGGACGCCGGAGGAAAAGGTACGAATGTGAAATGGCATTGAAAAGTGTCCCATTGAATAAAGCGTCCTCTGTCCTGTCCTCTGTCCCACCCTCTGTCCCACCAGGCACAGGTCTCGCTCTCGTTCTAGGGAGCGACGCTCCCGCTCCAGGGATCGGCGAAGGGACCGTGAGAAGCGAAGGTCGAGGGATCGGGAGCGTTCTGGAAGATTCTAAAGGAAGCATCCAAATCCAGCCCAATGATCCAGATCCAGATCGAGCTGTGACAAGTTATTTTCTTTTGTTGTGAATTGTTCAATGTTTTCCTTTTATTCCCTTTTTTAAAAAAAAGAGCTTGTGTCACTTTCTAAATAAAAACAGATTTGTAACTCTGCATTTTTATATTATTCATGGGCTAACCGTGTGTGTGTGTGTGTGTGTGTGTGTGTGTGTGTGTGTGTGTGTGTGTGTGTGTGTGTGTGTGTGTGTGTGTGTGTGTGTGTGTGTGTGTGTGTGTGTGTGTGTGTGTGTGTGTGTGTGTGTGTGTGTGTGTGTGTGTGTGTGTGTGTGTGTGTGTGTGTGTGTGTGTGTGTGTGTGTGTGTGTGTGTGTGTGTGTGTGTGTGTGTGTGTGTGTGTGTGTGTGTGTCTCTCTGTCTCTCTGTCTCTCTGTCTCTCTGTCTCTCTGTCTCTCTGTCTCTCTGTCTCTCTGTCTCTCTGTCTCTCTGTCTCTCTGTCTCTCTGTCTCTCTGTCTCTCTGTCTCCTTGAACCAACACCTTAACGTGGTGGAGGGGTTTGAGCGCCCGAATGATCCCGGGAGCTATGTTGTCGGGGGCTTTAAGCCCCTGGTCGGGTCTCCCAAGGCAAACAGGTCCTAGGTGACGGGTCAGACAAAGATCGGATCAGAAGCCTCTTATGATGACAGCAAGAACAAGGCCGTTTATGTCGCCCGGATCGGCGTCACCGGGGCCCCATCCTGGGATGGGTGCTCCATGGCGAGCGCCTGGTGGCCGGGTCTTACCCCACGGGGCCCGGCCGGGCACAGCCCGAAAGAGCGCCGTGGGGCCGCCACCCGCAGGAGGATCCATAAGGGGCCGGTGCAGAGAGATCTGGGCGGCAGTCGACGGCAGGGGCCTCGGCGACCAGATCTCCAGACACAGAGACTAACTCTGGGGACATGGAATGTCACCTCGCTGGGGGGAGGAGCCTGAGCTTGTGCGGGAGGTTGAGCGATACCGACTAGATATAGTCGGCCTCACCCCCACGCACAGTTTGGGCTCTGGAACCCATCTCCTCGAGAGGGGCTGGACGCTCCACTTCTCTGGTGTTGCCCGCGGGGAGAGGCGAGGCTGGTGTGGGCGGGGCTGGTGTGGGCTTGCTTATAGCCCCTCAGCTCAGCCGCCACGTGTTGGAGTTTACCCCGGTGAACGAGAGGGTCGCGTCCCTCCGCCTTCGGGTGGGGGACAGGTCTCTCACTGTTGTGGCGGCCTACGGGCCGAACAGCAGTGCAGAGTACCCGGACTTCTTGGAGTCCTTGGGAGGGGTACTGGACAGTGCACCGACCGGGGACTCCGTTGTTCTACTGGGGGATTTCAACGCCCACGTGGGCAATGACAGTGACACCTGGAGAGGGGTGATCGGGAAGAACGGCTTCCCCGATCTGAACCCGAGCGGTGTTCAGTTATTGGACTTCTGTGCTAGCCACGGATTGTCCATAATGAACACCATGTTCAAGCACAAGGTCCATCAGTGCACATGGCACCAGGACACCCTAGGCCGGAGGTCAATGATCGACTTTGTTGTCGTGTCATCAGACCTCCGGCCGCGTGTCTTGGACACTCGGGTGAAGAGAGGGGCGGAGCTGTCAACCGATCACCACCTGGTGGTGAGTTGGATCCGCTGGCGGAGGAGGAAGCCGGACAGACTTCGCAGACCCAAGCGCATTGTGAGGGTCTGTTGGGAACGTCTAGTGGAGCCCTCTGTCAGTAGGGTATTCAACTCGCACCTCCGGGAGAGCTTCTCCCATGTCCCGGGGGAGGTTGGGGACATTGAGTCCGAGTGGACCATGTTCTCCGCCTCCATTGTTGATGCGGCTGCTCGGAGCTGTGGTCGCAAGGTCTCCGGTGCCTGCCGTGGCAGCAACCCCCGAACCCGGTGGTGGACACCGGAAGTAAGGGATGCCGTCAGACTGAAGAAGGAGGCCTATCAGGCCACCCTGGCTTGTAGGTCTCCGGAGGTCATCGACAGGTATAGGCAGGCCAAGCGAGCCGCGGCTCGTGCTGTCGCAGAGGCAAAAACCCGGGCCTGGGAGGAGTTCGGGGAGGCCATGGAGGAGGACTATTGGTCGACACCAAAGAAATTCTGGCAAACCGTCCGGCGCCTCAGGAGGGGGAAGCAGTGCCTCACCAACACCGTTTACGGTGCGGGTGGAGGCCTGCTGACCTCGACTGGGGATGTCGTCGGACGGTGGAAGGAATACTCAAATCAAATCAATTTATTTTTGTAAGGCCCAAAATCACAACAACAGTTGCCTCTGAGGGCCACAGGGAGAAATTAATCAAGAATGTCTGTGGTGGCGATGAAGTCAGACAATGTCTGTGGTGGCGAGGGACGATGTCCCAGGGTCCTCTGTCCTTAGACTCTCCTTCTCGGCCAGGAAAAACTACAAAAAAAACCTCTTTGGGAAAAAAGCGTAGAAACCTGGAGGAGTTCCAGTGAAGGAGAGATCCGACTCTCACAGACGGACAGACGGACACAAGGAGACTGGAGCTGAACCCACTCTTCAGGCAGAAGAGGGACCGTCGGAGGCGAGCTGGACCCACTCTTCAGGCAGAAGAGGGACCGTCTGAGGCGAGCTGGACCCACTCTTCAGGCAGAAGAGGGACCGTCTGAGGCGAGCTGGACCCACTCTTCAGGCAGATGAGGGACCGACTGAGGCGAACTGGAGCCACTCTTCAGGCAGATGAGGGACCGTCCACACAGGGCAGGGACCACTTCACCAGGAGAGGGACATCTGGGTCCACAGGTCCTCAGGAGTGAGAGAAAGAAAAAGAAGGCGGTGAACAGTTTGCAAGTGGAATCAAAAAAATAAATATTGTTTGATAGCATAAGTAGTCAGAAGAAGAAGAGGACAGTGCTCAAGCTGTCATACTTCCCCCAGCATAGTTACTCCTAGGGCAGCGTAGCTGAAGCTGTGGGTTTATGTTTCTGTTCCTAACTACTCTGACCATAAGCGATTTCGAAGAGGAACGTTTTAAGCCTGGACTTAAATGAAGAGACTGTGTCAGCAGATTTAACATGGGTCGGGAGCTGATTCCATAACACAGGAGCTTGGTAGCTAAACGCTCTACCTCCTACAGTACTTTTAGAGACTCTTGGCACCACCAGAAGGCCAGCATTCTGAGAGCGAAGAGCTCTGTTTGGATGATATGGTTCTATAGCATCTTTGAGGTAGGATGGGGCCATGTCATTTATGGCTTTGTAGGTCAAGAGTAGAATTTTGAATTTGATTCTAGACTCGACGGGGAGCCAGTGAAGAGACTTCAGCACTGGCGTAATGTGATCTCTTCTTTTTGTTCCTGTTAGTAATCTTGCTGCTGCATTTTGAACCAGTTGAAAGCTTTTTATGGAGCTTTTAGGACACGCTGCAAGCAGGGAGTTACAGTAGTCTAATCTAGTCGTTACAAATGCATGGATAAGTTTTTCGGCATCACTTTTAGGCAGGATTCTTCTGATTTTGGCTCTTGTTGCGCAAATGGAAATAGGCTGTTTTACAAGCTTGATTTATATGAGCTTTAAATGAGAGCTCCTGGTCAAATAAGACTCCAAGGTTTCTTACAGTAGAACTGGAGGCTACACTGACATTGTCCAGTGTGACTATCTGCTCAGATAGAGCGTCTCGTAGATGCTTAGGACCAGCACAATGACCTCGGTTTTTTCAGGGTTAAGAAGCAGGTAGTTTAGTGTCATCCAGGTTTTTATCTCCTTCACACAAGTACTAAGTCTGTCTACTTGATCGCTCTGATCAGGTTTCATTGATAAATACAGCTGAGTGTCATCTGCATAGCAGTGGAAGTTAATGCCATGTGACCTGATCATGTGACCTAACGGCAGCATATAAAGAGTAAAGAGAATTGGACCGAGTACCGAACCCTGTGGCACACCGTAAATTACTTTAGAGCTTGGTGAGGAGCTCTGGTTTACATTAACAAATTGGTACCTATCAGATAGATAGGATTTAAACCAGCTGAGGGCTGTTCCTCCAACACCTACATCACATTCTAACCTCTGCAGTAGAATGTTGTGGTCAATGGTGTCAAACGCTGCGCTGAGGTCCAACAGAACCAGGATTGAGACCAGTCCATCGTCAGCGGCTAATAACAAATCATTTGTGACTTTAACTAGTGCAGTTTCAGTGCTGTGGTGGGCTCTGAACCCTGCTGTGGTGGGCTCTGAACCCTGACTGGAAAACTTCAAATAAGTTATTGTCCTGCAGGTGGCGACAAAGCTGTTTTACTACAACTTTTTCAAGGATTTTAGAGACGAAGGGAAGATTTGAAATAGGTCTGTAGTTTACCAATAGGTCGGGATCTAGATTAGGCTTTTTCAGAAGAGGTTTAATGACTGCATGTTTGAAGGACTGTGGAACATAGCCACTTTGGAGTGAAGTATTTATTATATTAAGAATAGGGTCTATAATTAGGGGGAGAATGTCTTTGAGGAGCTTGGAATGGGGTCTAGGACACAAGTTGAGCTTTTAGAGGACATAATGGCTGAAGTTATCTCTGCTTGATCAACAGCTGTGAACCTTTCTAGGTTTACAGGTGGATTTATATGGGACGTTAGATTTACAGCTTGGGCTAGTTCAGGGCTAATAGCGGGGGTAATTTCATCTAATTTATCTCTGATTGTTTTTATTTTATTGTTAAAAAATAGGAGGAAATCATCAGAGCTAAGTGTAGCTGGGATTGAGGGCTCTACTGCACTGTGACAGTTTGTTAGCCTAGCTACAGTGCTGAAAAGGAATTTAGTGTTACTTTTGTTGACTTCTATTAGATTTGAATAATATCTGGTTTGGGCCTTACGCAGAGCCTGCTTATAGGACAGCAGGCAACTTTTCCATGCTTTTAGGGATTCTTCGGTGTGAGAGCGACGAAATAATCCCTCTAACTTTCTAACTCTTTGTTTATGTGAACGCAGTTCTTGGTTGTACCATGGGGAGGCGCGCTTTGGCCTAATGACCTTCTGTTTTAACGGCGCGACAACGTCAAGAGCAGACTTCAGAGAATTAAGATAAGATAAGATAAGATATTCCTTTATTGTCCCACATGGGGAAATTTCATTGGTGCAACGCAGGTAGATACAGAGGTAGATCCAGAAGAACAGATCACTTATAGGAAGTCTGAAAAACACTTTCAGTAGAAGATCTCCTATAAATAAATAAAAACTCCCATAGACAAATAAATACATAAATACATAAATACCATTGCATGTGATCACAACAGTAATTGCACATGAATATGTGTCACGACAGCACATAGATTGCACATGAATCACAACAGTAATTGCACATATGACAGAATTGCACATCAGTATTAGGTTAGGTCAGTATTGCGACGGGATAACGTGACGATCTCCGGGTGAGACGACTGTTCTCCGCAGTTTCATGAGTTCCTCCTTTGTGGAAACGCGGTACGGCACCGGCCGGGGGGCGGGGCCGGAGCCGGGGGGCGGGGCCGGAGCCGGGGGGCGGGGCCGGAGCCGGGGGGCGGGGCCGGGGGACTCAGAGCCAAGACACATCGCAACGACACGACGAAAACACTCAATCCAGCTGAATAAAGTCAAAACAAGTTCATTTAAAGCGATTCCAGTGCGTGTCCCGATCGTTCGTGAAGTTCCTCTTTCATATAAACGTGTATATAAACGTGTACATAAACGTGTACCGACGACACGCCGTACTTTAGCGCGGCCGGAGGGCGCGGGGGGGCTGGTGGGCTCGCTCGGAGCTAGCTCACGTCACAACAACACAACGAACGCAACGAAAAACGCTCAAATCCAGCCGAAAAAAGTCAAAAACAGTTGAATTAAAAAACTATTCCAGCGCGTGTCCCTATCGTACAGTAAAATAGAAAAAATATACTAACAATATTTACAAAATATAGGAGATAAAGCACAATAAGTGTGAGAAAGAAGAGAGAGCGTTTACACCGGGCTGCCAGCTGTACCAGCGCCTTATGACGTATCAATCATAAGGTCATAATTCATGGTCAAGTCGACAAAATGATCACTTAAACTGGGACTAAAGCTGTTCTCAGCAGGATCACATGACGTGATCACATGACTTGATCACATGACATGATCACATGACATGATCACATGACACGATCACATGACACGATCACATGACACGATCACATGACGCGATCACATGACGCGATCACATGACGTGATCACATGACACGATCACATGACACGATCACATGACACGATCACATGACATGATCACATGACTTGATCACATGACACGATCACATGACATGATCACATGACCTGATCACATGACATGTCACTGAATATTGGCTCTATTATTTCTTTGAATTTTGAGATAGATTTTTCAGATATTGTCCTTTTCATTATAACTTTATTTTGTGGGACTGGATGATCTTTAAGAATAAACTGAAAGGTAATTATGAAATGATCTGACAATATAGGGTTTTGAGGGAGGACAATGAGGTCACTAATCTCTGTTCCATACGTTAGGACAAGATCCAGAGTGTTCTTATGAGTGTGAGTCGCTTTATTTACATTCTGAGTGAAACCAATGCTGTCTAACAAGGCGCTGAAGGCATTACTGAGAGAGTCATCACTCATGTTCACGTGGATATTAAAGTCTCCAACTATAACTATTTTATCCCAGGCTAGCACTAAGTTTGATATAAAGTCAGAAAACTCTGTTAAAAACTCTGAATAGGGACCAGGAGGTCGGTAGATAACTATGAACAAAACTCCTTTTAGGTTTTTCATATTTGGACATGTGATTGACAGCATAAGGCTTTCAAATGAGTGAAATGCATTGTTAGTTTTAGGGCTCATGAGTAGGCTTGAGTGGGAGATCACTGCCACACCACCACCTCGGCCTGTGCTCCTGG